>NC_046333.1:98499245-98802275 GCF_000738735.6 Corvus cornix cornix | reverse complement strand
ATAGCATTGAAGAAAATAGTTGTTCTGTCAGAAAATGATGTCTTTCTCTCTTTACGCTGTTGCAACATAAGTACTTTTAAAAGCTCAAAGGATGAATCAAGGTATAGTGTCATTTTAAAACAATCACAGAGGGAAGAAGATTGATGTTTCTCTCTCATATTCATCTCTAAATATTACCTTGTAATGGCTTTTTAAGATCTGATTTTTTTCTGGTTTATTTTTTTTAAATGTTTTTTATTGATGATTTATGACTTAATTTTCTTTTTTTGGTTTTGAGATGCATGATATTTGTTTTCTTTCTTGTCCTCCCACATTCTTCTCTAAGGTACAGGTTGCAGGGCTTCCCTTCAACTACTATGAGAGATAGTAGTAAATGGGTAGGAATACAAAAAGTCCTTTGGGTATGCCTAGAATCTAACTTTATTTGGGGTATGCCAACTTCTGAAAAATGGCAGGGAATATTAAATTCCCAGGAAGTCAGAAGCAATAAAACATATGAGAACTTCCTAACTGTGATCAAAGAAAGAAATAAGCAAGAATTGTTGGGATTAGGATGATGTTATTCATCTAAGAAAACAGAGTTTGTGTTCTTTCTCTACCTACATATGAACAATATTGCTTGTACCTCTTAAATAATAAAAAAACCAAGAAGATTTTGGGGTGGTTGAAGTCCACAAGAACCAATGGAAATTCTGTTTGTTTTTTTGTGCAAACTGACATAAGGATTTCCTTATCTTTTCTTGAAACATTACCTGTAGACAAGGAGCACCCATTCTTAGACTTTTTTAAACTGCCAGAATTCTGAAGTTGTAGTAATAGAAGGTAATAATAATAAAAATCAGAAGAATATGAGACAGGATAATTTATGTTTAATGATCCTGATTACATCTTTGACAATTTTTCCCATTTTCAACTCCCTAGTAAGAATTACAAAAATGCTTCCCACCACACTAACATGAACTTAAAATCTACAGTGAAATATCAGGAATATGCCACTGTAAGAAAACAATAAAATGGAAAACATTTCTTATGTCCCAGGTCTCTGCAATAGCAGGAATGTTGTTAGGTGTCTCTGAGGGTATTTGGTGTCCTACAAAGGGAAAATAAAGGTTGAAATTCTTCTTTTAGTAAAGCTAAAGTTGTAGAACTCCCAATAGGTTGTATTTCTGATTGTCTTTCAAACTGCATTCCACAATGATACTTCTGCCTGCTTGCTGAATTTTTGGTCCCCCTTCATGCACTTTTAGTTTTTTGTCTCTCTCTTCTTTTTTTCTTTCCTTTCTTTTAAAGGTGCACATTAAAGAAACATCAAGAAATTGCTCAGAACAGAAAGTGCACACTTGTCAGAATCGTACAAGCCAGCAAATCAATAAGGAGCAGAAACGTGGAAAGCTAAAATTGTTCTGCATGATCTTTGGAGAACACCAATATTCAAATACAGTGTGTATTTTGCAAGGAATATCATGAACAGTTAATTTATGTCCGGGACAATGCAAAGGAAAATTAGCAAGATGGTACAAAGTGGGTTTAATTTTCAGTGCCCAGAAATATTATTTGTTTCCATTTACCCTGACATTCAGTTCCAACCCAATATATCAGCTATACCAATAGCCTGAAAACATCTGCTTTATCCCTGAGGAATGAAGTCTCCAGAGAGCTCTGCTACAACACCTGTTTGGTGCATTTGGCAGTGCCTAAAATGACTTGCATTACAAAGTTCTTTTCTTGAACAGCAGGAAAAGCAAAGGAGAAAGCATCAGCCAAGTAGATTCTTCTCTGAATTTTTGCTGTTCCAAAATTTTGCAGGTTTTTGCAGAAGCATTCAGTTTGTGGATCTTTTTTAGAAGACTACTTCTCTAATAATCAGGTTCTCATTGTCTTTACCACTCTTCAATAATAGTGGAAAATAAATATTTCAATCCTGTTGCAATAAATCTTGAAGACTATTTGTGGTTGGCTGGTTGCTTTGTGGGTTGGTTGGCAGGGATTTTTAGTGAATCCAAACCATCTATCACATAGGAGCCGTTAGACAGCAGAAGACCAATGACTTTTCTGCTGGGCAAAGGATCCACAAATCAAAATATGTGGTGAACAATTAGGAATTTCTTATTACAAAAACACTCTGAAGAAATAGCAAAGATGAAAATACATTTCTGACAAATACTTACAAATTATATTAATTCTAATATTTTTTTACTTTTTCCCTGGTAATGCAGAGCAACAGAAAGGTAAGGGATATTGTCATCTCCTTTCAGGGCAATTAATTTTCCAGAAATACTTGAAATTTTAGGAGACAGTTAATTCTTACTTTCTGAATGAGTTTTAACTTTGAAAACCTTCTAGTGATTGTAGATGTGTAGAGAGCAAGCATGGAGAGGTTCTGGTTTTGAGCGGCTTAGTGTCAAGATACACAGGCCCCAGGATGTCAGCTATTCTCTGGATTTATCTTGGCCTGAGTGAAGATATGTTATGGCTTTTTTAACCATAAAAAAATTACCTAATGGTCAGGTAACTGTCTGATTTGTTTCAGCTTTGCTTAGATTTATATAATCATGTGGTGTAAATATATATATCTATACTTTTATTTTTGTATTTGTTTGAAAGAGTTATTTTCTGTAGAGTGAACCTATGATCTTAGAATAAAACCCAGAATATAATAAAATCACAAAATGAGAACAGGCCTTGAAAATATTGTCCCAGGATGTTGCCATTGGAACAGGAGTGCAAAACAAGGAACAAGGTCCAAACAATTTACTAGTGCTTAGCTTCTGATCAACAAAGGGATGCAATATCATGACCAGGTTAAAATGAGTTTTAGCATAAAGAAGTATTCAGTCAATGTAGAACAAACAATATAAAGTACAATCAGACTTTTAGACCAGCTAAGAAAGATTACTGAGCAAACAATGTGAGCAAATATATAAAAATGTCCTCAAGCAAATCTTTTGGTCACGTGCAAAAAAACTTTTCCAAGTGACCTACAAAACCAGAACTGACCAAATCAGGTGGATATAGAATTTTTGTATGAAATGTGGTGGTTTAAAACCAGCTGGGAATTAAACTTTAAATAATCTACCCCCCTTCCCTGTGCTGTTTTCTGGTGAGAGAGGGACAGAGACTGTGGGTTGAGATAAAAATTTACTGAAAATGAACACTAATGGGATGAGAAATGAACAGTAACAACAATGTTAATAACAAAAGTATACAACAGAGAGGGTGATTTTCACACAAACAAGGTGCTCACCACCTTGACTCAGTTCTGCTTGGCCACTGAGAAAGAAAAATGATGGATGATATTTCAGGATCTACAAGTTGTTTCCAGCTCAGGAGCTAACCAACTACAGTAATCATTTGACCTCTTTCGGCCTTCATTTCATGTATCTTTCTCTGTATTTCCTGAAATTTTTGATATCAAAATAGCTATCTCCACAAGGAGATGACTTGGAAAACCTTTGGCTATTAGTAGGAAAATATAAAGCAATAATAATCACTCAAAACTTACAGAAGCTATCACCAAAGAAAAATATTGAGTTTTTAAAAATAAATCCAAATGTTCTTGAAGGTAAAAGGACAAAGACGAATCCTTATACCCCTATCAGATTGGGGAAAGTAGATGAAGCTTTGGGGGTGATTATCAGTGAGTTGGTGTCCTCAGTGAGATGAAGGAGATGCATTAGGAGTTCTTTGCTATGGAAGGTCTACTATGTCTAAGCCCTTCCCATAAGGAAGGATGCCTCTCATTTTGAAGTCCTGGAGAGTCCATCCTGCCTTGAATTTCTGTGATGTCTGAGGTAGTCACAACACAGGATGGGAAGGAAGTTGAATAACAATGCAATTTTTAGGTGGGTGAGGTTGAGCGAAACGTACCACAGTCTTGGATGCAAGTGCTTATAGAAGCTGTCTAGGATGTTTCTATGTTCAGTGATGAAAAAGCAGGGTAAGACTTTTGTGATAATATTTTCACAAAAGGAACCTGGAAAATATATTGCTTTAGACACTCTAGTCTTTGAGAATGCTCATAAAATAATTATAAAGCAATTATAATAATACTTTGAATTCATGAGTGAGATAAGTAAATCGTAATTTGCAGCCAGCCAAATGAGGTTCATCAGATACCAGTGAAATGTGGGCATATTGAATTAGACTGGTGAAAGTCTAGAAGGAGATGTTTAAAGATAACTTCTTTTATCACCTCTTTTACATCTGTTGGACACCTTATCTTGGTTTGCCAAAGTGTTTGTACATATGCAATAAATAATAAATTAGAAACTAGATTTTTGTCCTATGAAAGTGCTTCAGTAATGATATTGGAACTATCTTCGGCATACTTTTTAAACTAATGTTAATTGCAGAAACAATATAAGTGTGGCTGGTCAGAGTGACAAACAGAATGAGCTGTCAAGTAATTAAACAGGTAGTCTAATTCAATTTAGTTTAATGGTCAATATTTTATATTATCTATTGTATTGTACAGGTTTGGTTCATATTTGGTTTTTTTTCCCTTTTCTAGGATGAATGTTGTTGTCATTTCAGTTATTTTAGCAGCTAGAATATCCTTGTCCTGTTTAATTGCCTACAGGATAAGTGACCAGTATAATAGCAGATTTTTACTTTTTTGAGTACTATTTCCAGAGTGGATGATCTTTATTTTTGTCAATACATTTTAACCATTTTCTATTCTTCTTCCTTCAGGGTCATCCAATTTTCACTTACCTCTCAGGTGTCTTCACTATTAATAATGCAGGATATTTTTGAAATTTTTAAGTCAAATTTACAGACTCAGTATATAAAAAATTCCTTTTCCAGCTCCCAAGCTACTAAAACATTTGTCAAAGATGTCCTTTTTAAAGTCCTTTCAGAGGAATTTCTAATAACAGAGACTGATTTACTTACAACAATGTCAGAAAGAATGCTTCATATATCATTTTATATATATATATATATATATATATATATATATATATATGTATTCCTATGGGTAAGTTTATATCCTTTTAAGTTTTAATCCAATAATTTTTGTAGTATCCATTTGGTCAGATATATGTATGCAGACTATATTGTCTCTCTACAAACCAAATCAATCTGAACCTCTGTATGTGGAGTACTATTTAAATTGTAAACTTCAATATTATGAAAGTATTATCTAAATAATAATTCAAATGTATGGGGAATTAAGAGCCTTTGATATCCTGTTCCAGTTTCTGCTATTTGAGTGTTTTTGGAAGTACTGATGGTTTTGAATTGTAATTATTAATTTTTGCTCTTAGTATCATATATCCAACAGCCTTTGCTGGCAGAATCTTGTTGAGTCCTATACATATTTCTGACTAATGTTATTGTCTATTTGATGTGGGTAAAGTGTTTCATACTGATGTAAGCAATGTCTCTGTATGCATGGTTTATCCTTCTGTGCACTAGAGTTAAATGTTACTGTTCCTTGAACTCTGTATAAGACAGAAGGCTGATATAGAATCATGTATGAAGAATTTCTCTTTTTCCAAACAAATACAAAAGCAACCAAATTATTGTTTTCAAATGTGTCAACATTTTTTTTAATAAACATTAATTATCTCTATTTTTCTTTATAATACATAGGTTTACCAATTTTCTGGTAGAAAAATGTTACACACTTTATTAATAGCTACTGTTTTTTTTCATATAAATTCTATTCTATTTGTTCATAATCTGGATCAAGGGTGAAATGCCTTCTTTTTCAGAAAGTAAAATCACATAAATTCCTTCAACTTCTGCTCCTGAGAGAGCATATATTAGATCTGACTTTCAAGCATAAGATGCACACTGTCTTTTCAAACAAATTTTACCCTCATCTGATAGGGTAACCCCTTATAACTAAGAATGAGTGTTAAAACAAACAGATTTCCAATGCAAAGTTTGAAAGCAAAGCTAGGAGTGTAATGACAAGACCTGTGAGAAAATGTGGTAGAAAAATTACGTGAATTGATGACTAAGACTATCCTCAATACTAAGCATGATTTCTTCTCAGTGTTATGATAATAAAAAGCCTGCATCAGGATATAAAAAGTGAAAACAAAATTGAAACTTTTTATTTTGGCTTAATTGATAAACAAGATATACTGTTCCACTCACAGCAGTGAGTATGAAGCTGCAATATGCTCTCGAGTGATTTGTAATTTTTTTTAACTTCAGACATCTGAATGTTAAACATTTATTATATACACATGGTCTTAAATACCTTGGCTTTTACGTAATAAAACCAAACCCACAACATTCTGAATCCATATGAGTGAGACTGAAACAGAAAGCCAATCTTTTGTCTGGTATTTCACCAGTTCTTAACCTCTCTCTTTACCACGTTACAGAAAAAAACATCTACAGGAACAGCTCTTCAAAGCATTAATATAGAAATGCAGTGTGTGTGATCATACTTCCTTTGACCAGCAAATAATTGTTCCTTATATTCTCTTGGAAAGGTCATGAACAGCCGAATATTTATTTATCATCTGTCACCAGACTTGCACTATTCAGTTCAGCTAATAACATAGTGAATTCTAGCTACTTATCAAATTTTGAAAGATAAAGATAATGGAGGATTCTACTGGGAAAACCATGCCACAATTTAATAGATTTCATCATCAGAAACTCCGACTTATACCTTATCCTTTATTAATATAATGCTCCTCATGATTGCGATCTCTTATATGATAAATTTTTTCTTACTTACAATGTTCACTTCCTTCAAATAAGAAGACAATACTAAAAACCTTTTTTTTTTTGCACATTTTTCAGCTAACTTAAAGGGAGTGTGAGGTTACTAGGTAAGTTCTAAGGCTTTTTCAGCTAAAGATCCTTTAAGATCCATTGCAGGCCATTGTTCTTTTTCACATAGAAATTACTGACAATGGCATACACGGATTACAAAAACTACGTTAGTGGTATGCACTAATTACAAAAATTATTTATTATTAAAATACCTCACATTAAAGAGAAAAAATTATAAACAAAGTATAGTTGAGTGTTCAAGCCTATTTCCCCACCTAAATGGACAAAATCTCTTGATTGAGAAAGGATCAGACAGTGTTATCATTTTGTTCTAAATACAACCTGAAAGCACAAAGAATTCTCTTAAAGCCACTGGCACCATCTGTGGAATAAGGATTTGTTTAGGGTATAACCCATATAAATCTACAGACCTAATCCTAAACATGTAGTTTTCACTATTGTCAACAACCAGTGGTGTGCAGTTGTTCTCTCTTTTAGTCCTGTCCATGCAGCAAATTACTAATATGAAATATATTATCTCAAATAAAAGTATTTTTGTCACATCTGTTTGAAAGCCATTGGAGTAAAAGGTTAGAGTCATTAATACAGTGTTTTCACTTGTGCATCTTTTAAAGCTCTTTTGTAGCTGCTCATTCACACTGGCATCCTATCATGAGACTGTCAATAATAATTTTTTTCTTATGAAGCAGTTGCTGCTTCATCTGCACCTGGTTGGATGGCCCTACCCCTCTACCCCCTACCCATAATTTTCCAGCTATGAATATAATAAATAGTGTTTCTGTCCTTAACAGACCTCACACTGGAAATCTCTCCTGATTTTCAAACCATTCATGCTTTATTTTTAGGTAACAGGAATTTGAATTCTGCACTGGCATTTTTCCACTTAGCCTGCATACCTTGGTTTTCTTCAGTGATGAGCAACTGTAGTAAACATTGCAGAATTTGTTTGTTGCATGCCTTTTTTGATTGTTTTTTGGGGCTGGTTTATTTGTTTTTTTCTTCCTTGCATAAGCTTTCCTGACTCTGTAATTCAGTTGCACTTACCTAAAATCTTACTTAGAAAAAAAAAAGGAAAACAGAAAGAAATATGTTTCATAATTTGGTTATCCTGATGCTAGCTTTTAGGCAATTGAATCAGTTGATAATTTCTGTAAAATGAGTACTCAATGAAAGAGAGGTGAATAAAATACAGGTGGGTTGCTTTTTCCAGACAGACGATTTTGAAAACATTTGATGACCTCAGTTCCAAAATTGCTGCTGGGTAGTGGTATAAATAAAGAAATATTCTGAGAGAACTTTGTTATACAATGGCTGGAAAAAATTAATTTTGAAATCTTACTTCAGTCTTGCAGAATGATTCAGGATCATTTTCAAAGTGGATTAACATTTAAAGCATTTTATTATCTTATTATCTAATGTCATATATAAAGTTTTATAACCATCAGTTTAGCATTTTAAAGATTCTTAATATTGTTATAATAAAACTGACTACTGCAGCTAATTTTATATTCCATAATAAAAAAATAAATCTATGCTGGTAAATCAGTCATCCTTTAAACTCCTAATAAAAGGAAAAATGCCTGTATTTGGACAGCATTTTGTTCGAAGTGCAGTAATATATAATGTGGTTGGTTGCACTATTTAAGTTAAATATTGATTCTTTTTCCTATCTTATTTGCTAAATTAAGTATTGGTTTACGCATTTTCCAATAGCTTCATTAAAAACTAAAATGGCAGCAAATAATTGCTGATGTTGTAATGGGTTTTTATTTTTATACTGATAGGAAAAGGCATTTGTTTTAGTTTTATCATCCTAGGAACAATAAATAGACAATTTTGTGAGCACTTCTGACAACGCTATTAGAATATCTAGGGTCTACTTTTTCACACAATTATATTTATACAATGAAGCATTATACAAATATGCATGTTTAACTTTGGTTAATGTATGTATTCAACTGCAACAGCAAAAGTCCGTCAGCTTTGGAAACCGTTTAAAGCTAATGGATGACAGAATGTTTACAACATCCATTTATGGCTTCTACTCCTCTTTTTGTACATGCAAGATCCAGATTTTCAGTATCCAGAAGAGGACCTAGATATCCAAAGCAGCACAGTTTGCATTCAAGCACCTAGATAACCACAAGGTTTCCAAACGATAACCTCCACCTCTCCATGTCGTAACACCCCTGGTGTGATTTTTCAAGAGATTTCCACATACAAGACTTTTCATATTAAAACCCTTCGGCTCTTATTTTTCATGTTTAAATGCAGAATGATCTCTTTTTTAAAAATCCACTGTTACGTTTGGTTGCTGAGACTTAGGAAAATATAAGAACAAACCAAAGAGTGCCTAATCCGCCACACTTCTATGGGAAGTGTACATGCCTGCAAGCTGTTTAAAGTGAGGTCCCCAGTCTGCAAGGTAGTCATAGCTCTGATCCATGTCTGAAGTGTTTGAACCCAACGAGCTGAGGGATCCTGCCAAGGAGCCAGTCCCCTCAAATGCATAGGTCTGAAGTGAGTCATAGGGAGGAACTCTAGGATCTGTATTTGCTTCTTCGAGCTTTTCTGAAATGAATTGCCTGAAGATTGCGCTGTCTGGGCCAACCTGTAGAGACTGTCTGTAGAGGCTCTGGATTTCAGAGGCCACCTTCTTCCGAGGTTTGTGTGTTCGCATGACAGTGCGTGTCCTCAGTGCTGAAATATCAAAGGCTTCTGTGTCCTCCTCACCCCCTCCTTCATCATCATAACTGACAATATTCTCTCTGAATTCTTCCATCTTCTCTGAAAAGGGAGGCTTCTTCTTCTTCTGCTGCCTTATGGTTACGATTGCCAAAAAGAACACTGACGAAATAAAAATAAAAGAGAAGGGAAAAGAGAAAAATTAAACAGAACTAGAGACTTTGAATGTGCTTGGAAAGATTTAAAAAATCACTTCTTATCTTAGTATCAATGCTGTTGCAAAGTGAAGCTATCTTAACAAATTTATAGATCTGTAATTTTTACGGATTTTATGGTTTTGAGACGAGCAATAGGTGTGTTGGGAAAATGGCTACAAAGGGACTTATAAAAAAGGCAAATGAAATGGAGCAGTTCTTTTGGTAGATGCAAATTTGAAACTGATGGAAACACAGGTTATGCTTTTTGAAAGTGCTTTTTTTATCACATAATATATCCATTTCACACCCAGAATTTAAATTCTTAATCTCTATCAGTCTCTCTGATAAAAGTACCATAAAGAGCAAATGAAAAATGAGGCAATGAGCAAGATTTCCTCCTCACCTAGTTGAATAGTTCAGTTCCACAGACTATGCAGAATGGTGTTCAACTATTTCTGTTATGATGGTTTTCAAATTTGAAGACTCACTAAATTCTGTGTCATTTTACCACCAAGGCCTATGAATCAGATGATCTTATTTCTTTCATATATTAAAAGTTTCTTAAATTTTCTTTTAAAGCATTATTTTTTAATCCCACATAATTTTGTTTTAACAGAATGATCCCTTTGAATTAGTCTATGATTTTCACAGAGATTAATTCAGTTTTAACTATATCTTGTTGCAGATCTACTTAATAAGTGTTTTGTGGACTGTAGTTTTTTACTCAGGACATAAAATGATATAACTACCAACAATTACAGCATTTTACTTAAGAATATGAGGAACCTGAAGTAGTTCTTTTTTCTACCTATTTACAATTAACTATTCCATTTGGTTGGGAGATACCAACACAAGACTTGAAAGCGCTGTAAATAAGAATTTCTACTCTATATTCACAAAAGCCAGGTGGTTTTAACTTTCCAAATGTTTTGCATAGTGAACTCTTCTAATGATACACATCATACTCGAAAATTAATTTTCAGGGATAAATGGCAAACTTAATATATATAGAATATTATATTATTTCATTTTAAATAATCACAAAAATATGTTCAAAATTTAAGGAATTTAAAATACGTGTGTTTGTAAAGAGTGTAGTAGATTAGGTTTTTTTCTTCTTTTGGACTAATATATTTATCTATATCCTTGCTTTGACTTTTGTGATATGACTAGACCCAGTAGATGTCATGGGTTTATTCCACCTGGAGAGAGAACCTCTCTGCAAGCACCCAAGAAATCTGTGATGAATAATTCCCCTGATGGCCTGGATAATGCAGTGATGCAGTTTGCCTGATCCTTAGCCCCTGAAGTCAATAACACAAAGTGAATACGTTCAGATACCTTGTAACAATCAAACAAAACTTGAAATGCACACTGACCTGTATGCTTAAACTGACTAAAAGACAAGGCAGATATCTAAGCTCAGATTTAAATAAGGCAACTCTGGAAGTGCAGGCGGGCCAAGAAACAACAGATTTGATTCTATATTCCCATGTCCTCTGTTGGAAACCAGGACACGGATGTAGGGGAACTAGTGCCTCCCTGGGCTTTGCTATGGAGACAACAAATGGCTGGTGTCCAGAACAGCCAGCCTTGGGTTGCTGGTTTGGAGTACCATTTGCCAGCTGTGCATGACCTTTTACAGAAGTACTAGAAAAACTCCTGTCTATTTGAAAAACTCTCAAACCCAGCTTTCATATCCACAAATGCCCAAATGTAACGGAGGTTAAGTTGGTGTCTCCTGAGAGGAAAAAAGAGATGTCCAACACTGGGAGAAAATGCTGTCTGAAGATGTAACCTTAATTGACAGAGAAATTCCCTATGTCTGAAGCTTTCTGAACTGGTGTCAGATTCTCTTTTTCTTTTGTTACTTATATTTGGTCTCAGTTCTACATTTGCCATTCCTAAGGCAGAATGAGTAGGGTGCTGCTTCTTTTAATATATTCCTACACTAGCAAATTTTCTTGTGTAATGCTGCCTTCAGCTTTACCTGCAAAAAGTACAGACTTTGGGCTCTGAAATCTTTATTATTGCAATGCCAGAAGAGTAAAGAGGACCATGACTCAAATATACCCAACTTTTAGGAAATTGTGTTAGAATTCAAATTTTACTGAAAACTGGGGAAGGGAGAAATTATAGTTAAGAAAACAGGAAAAAAATGAAACATTTGCCTTATTTCAATTTTTCCCAATGGCCCAGTACTTGGAGTCTTCCAGTCATGTGTACACCTTTGTTACTTAACCAAGCCCTCTGTAAAAGGAAACAGAGTCATTTCTCTTACTTATACTTACCTAGGAATATTAATATGCAAGCCAAAACAGCAACTAAAGCCTCTGTGCTGAGACCCAAGGAATACATGAAAGCTTCATATCGACAGTAGAAGGTGTTAACTTCAGTGTCACAGTCGCAGACAGTGACAGTGAGAGTATTTGTGCTTGTCAGCGGTGGGGTTCCATTATCCTGAATTAAGATTGGCAAGTAGAAGAAAAACTGCTCCTTCCTCCTGAAGCCACTTTTTCCTGTGAAAATTCCAGCTGTGTTATCTAGAAGATAAATTGTTGTGATTATATGCATCACATATATATTTTGCAACCACAACAATAATATTCAGTGGAATCTGACCTATTTAAAATCAATTGTACTGTGCAAAGCTACATATTAAGAAAGTTAAAAAAGTAAAAGCAGGCACTGGCATTTGGTGCATAATTTGTCAATCATGAATAAATTGCATTTATTTTTGAGATATGTATTCCAGGGGCAATAATAAAATTTGACCTAGGAGCTCTGGTTTTAATGTTCAGAGCTAAAGAAATTGACATCTTTTTCAGTACCTGACACCTGCTCAGACTAATTAATTGATTCTTAAAATGGTTCCATGTATCCAGCTGCTACCAACACAGCAGTTCACAGATAAATTACAGACAGTTTGCCAATCAAAAAGGTTAAAAAGTGTGTCTAGCAGCACATAGTGAAAATAGGTGGCAGAGAAAGAAGAGAAAACAAGAAAAAAGTCCACTAAAATAGTCTTTTATTTTTTTTCCTGACTCAAAAACTGGAGCTAACTGGACTTCTACTGCTTAAAATAGCAAAAAGATTTAGATGCTTTCCCTTTGCTTTGTATTTAACTATTAGTGTTTAGAAATCTGTTCTGTAAAAGAACACCGTAAGCTTAAATTCAGCTCCTGCTGCTTATCAATCAATTCAAATATGTAACTTAGCTTGTTGCAAAGCAAAATACTCCTGTCTACATGATGTGCAATGAAAAGAAGAAAGAGAATCTATAAACATTTCCATGTCAGAATTTTTTCTCATGGCAGAGCAAATTACTGCATGTGTGCATATGTAGAAGTAGGGGAAAAAAAGTGTTTCTACCCTTATCTGTATAATTCATCTATCCAAACAGTCTACTGAAGTTATGCCACTCACACTTAAGTTTTTCTAGGTTTCTGTCAGAGTTTAGAAAGTAACTCTGAGATAAAATACTATAGATCTATAGTCACTTTTTTTATTCCTTAGAGCTATTGCAATTCAACCAGCCATTTCTGTGAAATACAGCAGAAAGGGACAGATTGAAATGTGATTGCATCATACTTTAAAAAGTTTTGTTTTCCCCTTAGTAGTCATCAAAAGGAACAGAATGAGTTGCCTTGTGTGAGGGTCTGCTTGGGTTTTGGGCAGAAAGAGGAAAGGTGGGAAAGGCACATGGCTTGTATACAATTTGACCTTAATATAAATGATTTACCTCTTCCTTATAGGGAGTGAGAGATTAATGAAGATGGGAATTTAAATTCTTATTGATACATTGACTAACTTTGAAGATAATTGAAAAGCAGTTTGCCATTTAACATAGTTGGAACTTTCCAAAACTTATTTCCATTGATTTGTTGCCTTAGCCAGAACATTCAAATAATTAGCATGGTCAATAAGAACTATGTGTACTTTAGCTGAGTCTGAAGAAGCTTTTCCTTGTAGTCTCAGCAGACTGACTCTAAATGGTCAACTTCCTTGAAATTCCATCAGATATCACACCTATATTTTCATCTCAGTCTGGTTTTGCTATATATATATTATGAAATGAGATTGCATTCATAGTTATCTGTTTTTATAATTTTGGTCTCACTGAATTAATGAAATAATGGTCCTATATTAATATCAATCTTGTCTTTCTAATGATCTTATTTCTCAGGCAAATAGTTGTAACATGAAAGTTGGAACTGACCACCATATTCTACATTAAGAAAATATTTTTTTTTAAAGTACCAGTGTATTTTTCATCTCAGCTGTTTTTCTCTTTCCTTGAAATGAAACCGCCTTTTGCTGTTTATGTTATTCACTGTAAAAGAAAATAAACTCTTTGATACTATTGAACGATTTTTTTGAATTGAACCTCGGAACATGTCTAATTCTTAAAATGAAAATTTCTATTTAAGTGGCAAGTTTTCAGAAATTAAGGACCCACTAGAAGCATGCATCTTCCATTAGGAAGGTTTTAAAGAGCTGTGTGAATAATACTACCTTGATTGTCTTTGACAGTAAAATGTGAGCTGTTTGTGGCCTCCTGAGCCATTGAGAAATAAAAATGGTGACCTTCTGCTGAGTCATCTCGATCCACTGCACTGATGCTTTGAATTAGCTGGAGAAACAAAAGAACAGAGTTGTTTAAGAGTAAAAGAATTTCCTTGTCTTTTAAAACAATAAAAAGAATATATCAGGTACATTAAACTATTGATGCTGAAGATGTAATCTGTGAATTTGTATTGAGCGCATAATATGCAAATATTCACCAAATACTCAAATAGGTTTATTGCGACTTGTATTCTTCAAGTACTCTGCTTTAAGTTTTCATCCATTTGAGACAGGCAGGCATTAAAACCTTGAGAAAGTGTAAAAGGTTTTCTACATCAAAGCACCAGGAGCAAATGAAGTCTCCATAAATGAAAAAATAATATATTTTGCTTTGTGTTTTGTGTTTTGTTCTTCATTTTTTTAAATTCAAGGTGAAGAGTATATCATTCTACATTTAAAGAAATCCTTCTATGCAAAACCCATTCCCTTCAAATCCTCAAACTCATTGACATCATTCAACTGGCATATTGTAGCTCCAGTAAGTGACATACGTTGACAAGTTCGCGTACTGAATTTTTCATTCTGGACATTATAACAGATTGATTATGGAAATTTTTGGCTGCTTTTTCTCAAGAAAACAAAATAGCCTTCATTTAGAAATATGTCAAACCAGACAGTCATTGCAAAATAAAATAAAAAAATAACAGTATTCAAAAGAATATTTTTCATCTCTGTAAATATACAACCACACAGTTAACATAATTAGCAATATTTCTGCTTAAAAAGAGTCTATATTTCTTATATTTATCGGTAAATATTTAATAATCACCATATATTAGTGAGCATCCTTGCTGGTCAGGAGGAAAGAAAACTGCTGGAAGTCCACCAATTTTCAGAAAAGAGAGGGTTTAATTTGAACTTGGGCTCTTTTTTATCAGTTGTCTCATGCCTTGTAGATACTTGTACATAAGATACTTGAACCGTCAGCTTTCTTAAAACCGGAGATGAACTTAATGACACAAGCAGTGCTTTAAAAGTGGAGCAGTAAGTCAATGGAAGTGACTACTGCAGCTTTCCATCTGCGCCTTTGAAAACTCTTTCGTGGTTAAATCCTTTTTCAGTCAAAGATCTAGGACTTCATCACATATTCTTTTTCTTTTCAAGCAAGCTAAGTTTGATGAAATCATCACAGCAGAGCGCAAAATGTGGCTTACACACCAAAAGCTTTGTATTCTTAACACTATTCCCTCTTTATATGTGAAATTTATTTTAAATCTATATTTTCACTCCACGGAAACATGAGGACCCTTGAGATTTTTTTTTTTTAACTGCCATTAATGAGAGGAATAACTTTTCAGTGATGTCACAGTGCACTAAGGAGAGATGCTCGTCAGATTTTTTCTTTCCTCAGAACTAACAAAATAGCTGAGGTGATGTAAATACGGGTATAAACATTCAGGTCAAGAAATCAGTGAGGAGAAACAATTGACCACTAATATTTCCTTGACTACCACTGGCTTCATTTTTATAAGGAAATGTAATTCCCAGAATATGCTCAATATGAACAACAGTAGGGTACGAAACTATATCCAGTCTAAACTGCTAAGAAGGACACATTTTATAATATTTTGTCACCAACCTCAAAAAAACTAAAAAAGACCATACTGGCTTTTCTTGACAATTTGCTGGTTACATGTTCATGGCCACAGGTGAGAAAAATCTTGGTATGGATGTACACCTGCCCTTAAAATTGGGGGTCTATTAAGGTATACTAAATATGCAGAATAATATAATGAGCTTCAAAGACATCTTAGGCACATTTGATTTGTTTTATTTTGTTTTGTTTTTAGTTCAGTCACTTTGTAGAGAAAAATTACCTACTTGCATACAAAAAAAAAAAAAAAGTGATTTTCCTTCAACCAGGTATCAGCAACATCTTTTGAAAACATATTTTTAGGAGTATATCATGTGTGGCAATCATAAAATTACTGCAGTTGTGAATTAGATACTGCTTTGTTATTTCATTATTGGCTTCCATATTTAACTTACAGAATCTATTTGGCTCTGTACATTTTATCTATATCTGATTCAATCAATAAAATTCTAAGGAGCATGTGGATAACTGAAAAAACCCAAACCACCTTCCCTTGCTTTGATCTATGCTGTTCCGTTCTGCACAAAAAAAAAAAAAAAAAATCCTGTGGTTATTCTAGACATATTCACATGCCTTCAAGGATTCACCTCATCAGCAGGGGAAAATTTGGAACGTAAGGACAGGGTAAATCATTGTTGTTTACTTCTTGCTGGATCACTTTCACCAAGATTCAGCAAAGCCCAGATTAGTCTACAAAATATTCAGAGAGCAATAAGTAGCTCTGATTTTACTGACTCTGAAGGAAAAATCAGAGTGAAGGAAATCCCTTTTTTTTTCCCATTTCCTAGGTTTTTGTACACCTAACCTAGGAGATTCTAGCCTTTTACGAGGAAACGGGCGTCACATATTCAAAAACTGCACTTATTGCTTGTGTGTCAAGGCTTACAAACCTCCTACATTTTAATGTATAAACAAAGAAAATACAGTGAATGATGTGTTGCTTCTTCAAGGTTATGTCAGCTGTTGTATTGACTGGGCTGAAATTTAATTGCTTTAAAATTCTTATTTCTAGTCTCATTAATCTAGATGTTTTAATGATCCAGCAGTTCATTTAAAAATGAGTATTTCTTTAAAACAGAGATTAATTCACTTGATTCTTTTTGAAAAACTGATTTGTGATGGCTTTTGAGGACTTAAAGAATAAACACTCTATCAAAGAAGGAAGTTTCCAGAAGATAAGCCACCACACGTATAGATGGGAAACAGGAACATGTTAGTTTCAGGCGTAATGGAGGTGAAGGTTTGGAATCTGCACACTGGAAAAAATTCTGCTGTGAGGACTTGTGATAAGTGTAGGTGGCAACAACAGGAGTATACCGGGCCTGGTAAGGCAGATGTGAATAATCTATCTGGACAAATATTCCCAGCCTGGCAAACTGAAAAAGGAAGAAATCCTTTATACACATGCCAGCCCACATCGTGGGAACGACATCTATGCTTCGTTTATCTTGTAAATAAAAAATTGTGGACTATGGAGTAGTTGCCTGCCAGGTAACCTTGATAAAACTTCATTGGAAATTTATTTCCTCAACTCCAAATGGTCTTACTGAATTGGAATTATGGAGAGGTCCAGAAGGAAGGATCAAAACTTCTTTGTTACAGTGCTTTCTGCTTCTATGGCCTTTCTCTCAACCAAGTTGAAGTTAAGGAATAGATTGTCCATCTGAACAACAACCAGTACTGTTAATTTTGACTCTAGAGAACTCTGAAGAATTTTGAGTATTTTGTCTGTTAGTCTTACCAATCCCATTTGAGGGGTGGAAGGAGGTAGAAACATATTTGCCACCTCTCTTTTTTTCTTCAGTTTCTTTGTTTTGTTTTCCACACAACATCCTTCAATAGGAGTTCTGCTGTGGATTATAGGATGTGAGAGATCTAATCACCCATCTCTATCAGGCGTACAGAACTGGTTTTGTTCAAATTGGCAGAAGTCTTATAAGCAGTAAGATTTTTCTCATTCTCATAACATTTGCTGACCATCAGAGTTTAGAGCAGGTAAAAGATTAAAATGTTGATTACTATAGTCAGCACTGCATGTTCCAGGTAGACCTTCTACCTCAAGACCTAGGTTCTCCTGTTGACTGCTTCTGTTTTGAAAAGCAAACTGGAACAGTATTGGACTGATTTCTCTGGGTCTACTGTAAATGTTTCTGCTCAGCTATAAATAAAATGGTGTACTTATCTGCAAAGAATTAAAAATTACAAAGCTCATGCCATGACACTGAGGTGCTTTTTTATGTTTGCTCGCATATGCTAATAAACTGCTCCCGCCTGTGCCATTCTGCTAAGAGATAATGTCGTTGAATTATGGTCCACATAAAACAGAAAAAGGAATTTGCCATGGGCCACTGTGCCCACTCTTTCAAAACATCATGATACACTCAGTGCATCTGCAGGTATAGCTTAGTGTAAGAGTCTATTACATTATACATTGCTTTCACAGCTTCATCACATTTTTACACTCTAAAGGATGCATTCATTGTTGGGGGTTTTTTAACTTCTTATTTTCTTATCATTACTGCTCAGATGCTTCCTGTAAATGTCAAAGAAAACATGCAATATGAATAAACATTGTCTTACCTCACTTTCATTTCTCTGCTAGGAAAAATCATTTTGCATCATGATTTGTTAGAAAGGATATGTTTTAGCAAACTACTCATTTTTAACATTAATCATATACTTGTAGAATTTGTTTAAAGATTTCCTCTCTTTTCTTCTGTCAACATTTCATTGTGTAGAAAAGTAATAACAAATCAGTAATTTTCACTTTCACTGTAAGTGATTATTATTTTATTATGTGCCAAGTACTGAGTAAATAAATAAATTTGGTTTTTTCTTATCTCTGACTCAAAGTGCTCTGCATACTCAATCACTTCTTTGAATCTAATAAAAATTGCTAAGCAAGCTGCAACATCAAAGTTACTTCATATGTGATCCCCAAATTACAGGAACTCAGAATTACCAGAATAAATATGCATTAAAAATGACAACATTCATTCAGAATGTAGGTATGTTCAGTATAGCTTATTGCTATAGCTGCAATCAGCTTCCTCTGTGATAGGAGGAAAGGTCAATATTCACAAAAGGGCTGAAATTACCAGGCATAGGTACATCCTGGCTTGTCATCTTGCTTACATATAACGTAAGGATTTTGATACAGTCTGCATCAAACTTTCAAGCTACATCTTCCAAATGAGTTCATTTATTAATGTCTTGGGAATTAAGCTTTTGGGGTCAGATCCATTCTTGATGAGATGTCTCTAGTGTTACCTTTGGTACGGATTTGGTCCTCTTGGTGTTTTGACTATTTGTAAAGAATATTTCCTTTGCAGTTCAAAGGCTTAGAGTTACTGTACACACCCATAAATGGTAAATATAAAAAATTAATAGAACATCGTGGTCATCATTTACTGCGTTTACATGCAGTTATAAAGTCAAAAGGTCCAATGAGAAGGAAATCATGGGTTTGAATGCCTTATTATTATTGTTCTATTTGATCTGATGATAACTATAGCTGTAGTAGGATAGAAGATTATTTAGCAGTTCAGCTTTCATGTTCAATTAATTTGGAAAATAATTTATTTAATGGTGGCGGTGCAGTGAAAGGGATTTTTCAGTGTTTTAAAGAAAACCTCAGTTGTGGTGTAGTATACAGCTGGCTTTATTATTATAGGACAGTACTAAACTATAACATTAAATGGATAATGACAATTCCATTCAAAATGCCTAATGAAGATGATGAATGGATTCAGTATGGTGCCAAAAACACCTATCTATTTTCTTTACATATATTTTTATTGCCAAATTTGGGTTATAGTCCTACAGACTGAAATCTAATACTTTGTTTGAACGACTTTCGGAGACTAAACTAAACATAGCTGTAACTCTCACAAAAACACCAAATGGGGCCTTGAAGAACAGCACTCAGTCAATAAAAGCAGACAAAGAATTTTCATAATTGTTCAGAAAATCCAAAACTTCAAAGCAAGCCCTCTCATCTAGACTGAAGCTACTACTAACTGTGTCTGAGTCTGGGTAATTAGGACAACAATTAATTTTACCCATTATGTGTTTTGTATTCTTTATCACAAACCAGCATACTCTTAGGCTATGTAAATATAACTCAATTGTGACCTGACTCTAAATTGCTTTTATCGTAAGCCAGACTGACACCAAGATAAAGTCTAGATTGAATAAGACATTTCATTATTTAGTGGTATCTTTCCCTCTGCAGTGCCTTTCCTTCCTTTTCCCCTAAACACTATAAACTCATGCAAATATATTTTGGAATATCCCATGAAATTAGACACAACTCAGCTCAGATCAAGGAAAGAAGTGAATTGCAGAAGTGCAGAACATCTCTGAGAACATCTCTCAGCATAGTGATTCCACCTAAAAGGATAGGCATACCTGCTTTAGAAACTGAAATGTGACAGTGTAGCTAGACAATCTTTGATCTCAACTTAACATGTAAGCAAATTTCATAGCTGTTTCAAATTGATTGCAGAAATATGGTTAAGATAAACAGGTATGTAATGTCCTGATTAAGTCCTTTAATTGCCTTAACTGATTCTTCTGAAATCTAAATTGTGTTACTCAGTGGACAACCAGCCCATCTATAAAATCACATTTGAATCTTTTGGTTTCTTACTGAGGAAAGTAAAGGATATTTTTCCTGTGAGTAAAAATTAAAAAAAAAAAAAAAAGAAAAAGATTAATAACACCAAAGAAGATACATCAGCTAACAATTCTGTTTAAATCATAAACAGTGAATAAAACATCATAAACTCTGACTGTGATAATTACACACTTCAGTAGCAGTTTCCTGTTGTTCTTCCTAAGATAATTTGTTAATGAGAAAATTATTTAACATTACTGTCACAGTCTCCACAGGCTAAACTAAATATGCCTGTGACTCTCAAAAACCTAGAGCAATGAAAAAAAATTTAAAAAAACCCAAAAAACAACCTAAAGTAGCATTAGGCCTTTCCATAAAATGAGGAAAATTTGACATTTATCCCTCATGCATATATTGCAATGCCAAAGAAGAATAATTCAGTGTACTATGCTTGGAAGCTTATTATTATTGTTAACACTGTTATGCTATACAGTACCATTTTATCCACGTTATCAAAATACTTTATATGTAATTGATGTTGAAAAGTAGCTATTGATAGGTTAGCACACAGATATTATTTATCAGTAGGCAACTATGGAATACTAAAAACTGAGAAATAAATCACGTGGGTTTTTATCTTGTAGGCAAGTCCAAAACATGGATTACAAATATCCATGTTATAAGCATCCATATTTAATTCATGGTGTCTTGAAGTCAAGGAACATAAAGTGCTGTTGATTTAATGCCTGCACTTTGATCTATCAATGACATACCCAAAGACCAATAGAAACGGCTTGCTCCAAATACCTCCAAACCAGAGGTAGCCTTTGCAGAGACGAGAATATCCAAATGCAAAACAAACAAAGTAGTTGCTGATAGAGAAACATATAAATGGATGCAAAAGGCTATAAAGAGATCATTTGAGCAACAGGAAAAGCTTATTGAACTGCAGAATAATCGAGGTCAAAGTAAACCAAACTAGCATAAAAAGAGAGGCTCTGTGATTCAGAAATCAAATCATAACAAAATGTTTGAACAGAACCATCACAGATATCCCAGAGGTCTTTTTTTTAATGTCCAAATAATGTTTTAGAGTGGTGGAAAACCATATAGATTCTTCTCTTTATAGCTTTTTTTTTTCCTTTGGTTGGGTTTTTTTGGATGTTGTTGCTCATTTTGTATCTTTTTCTTTAAAAAATTATCCAAACAAAACCAAAAACAAACAACAAAAAAACCCCAGCAAAAACCCAAACCCCAAAAACAAACAAACAAACAAAATCCTAACTTTGAACATCCTGGGGTTTGTTTTTACAGAAGAAAAATGGAAAGACAGCAGTGTACCTGGGAACTGGAGCAGCTGACTGATGATACCCCATTCACCTAGGTATCAAGTAGGAAATGGAAAATAACCTCCTGGGAAGGATGTTTAATACAACAATAGCTTAAGCTGCCAGTTAGGAAAGGTGTTGTAAGGGCTATGCCTCAAACATTTTCAGACTTGCACTGAACTAGAGGGGGTTTGAATTGAGTTCACAATAAATTAATTCTGACTGAAGGACACAATGAATCTGGTTTGAAGTTGGTGAAGCCTGGTTCTTACGCCGTTGCTGAAATTACCAGACATAGGTTTTACATTTGTGATCTTAACACAAAACAAATTTGTGCCCTGTATTTTTTCAGCATTTTCTGTCTGTACTTCTCTATTACCTGTTTTTACAAACAAACGAGACATACAGATTTTGTTTTAAAGGGGGAAGAGATACATGTCAGTGTTCTGAAACTTAAATTTCAAACTATGCATATATCAGCAGAACTAATTTTGGAAATAGAAAAAATGCAGTCTGTACTCACAGAATTGAAATAATCAATGCTAAACATCTCAGGCCAAAACTTCACTGCAATGAGAAAAATGATGGCTAACTACTTCATGCTCACCTGTCCAGAAATTGCATTTTCACAAACAAATGTTTCATAATTTTTAGGGAATTCTGGTGCATTATCATTAACATCAAGAACTTGGACATACACATTTGCTTCTGAAATTTTTTCAGGATTTCCTAATGGTTAAAAAAAGAAAGAAATAAAAAGTTATAAATAATCAACTACATATTTTAAAATAATGTAAACATTAGAAAATTTTACCTATATTCTGCAGGAAATAAAATAATCACAAAAAACATATGGACATATTTTTATAGTATTACAATAGTATAATATCATTATAATAGTATGTCTTGAAATAAGATATTTCATGTGAAATTTTGGATTTGTTCATGTTTTTTATTTACCCAGTCAGAAACTGATTTAAGTGTAAAAAATAAAAACCTGATCTGGAAAAATTAAATAATATTTTGTTCATGAGGAAAAAAATTACTATACTAGCCATATGTAAGGTTATATGGTAGGAGAGTTTCAGCTCTTCTAAGGGTATCTGGTCAAGGACCTTCTCCAGTGCAACAAGAGATAATAAGACAAAGAGGAAGCCATAAACAAGAACATACAGGAGCAGAAACCTGAGGGACAAGTGATAAAGAGATGGGATGATGAAGACCAAACCTGGTCAGATATATGTAAACCAGCAGTACATCAATAATCATAGTTAAAATATGTCTTATGTTCAGTGCTAGTGTCACTGCATCTGACCTGTTCAGAACTGCTTAAGGCATTGATTTAAATTAGTCAAATGGACCTTTAAGAAAAAAGCAAAATGTACTCCTCTCTGCCTCTTTTCAAACTGCATCAATTTGGTTGGTTCTTACATTACCTTTTTTAATGTATAGTTCACTAGTTGCTTGGAGCAAACATTTGTTTTCTTGGATCTTATGGAATCTAAGCTGATAGCTTTGAGTCTTTTGCCAAAGGAAATGCCAGAAAAAGCAGGTACCACAGAGATAAAGGCATAGATACTCAGCAGTTTCACATTTCTATTCCTCCTATGAAGTCATTACAGCTGTGCTAATTTACCAAACCTTATGATCTGTCTGGCTCATTTCAAAAATACTTCTTTGTGAGATGACATTTCTCTTGTTGGATCAAACATCCATAATAATACAATAGGCAACAAAATAGTTCTCAGCTTCTGTCTTAGATAAATGTAAAAAGTGGCATACATCCCTTTTAGAAATAATACTGAGAGTGTAGGTGTTTGTAGGGTATGCCCAGCCACTGCCCTGGAGGGACATCTGCTGAGACAAGGAGATTGCTCAATCTCCCAGCAGAACTCCCCTGGAAAGGCAACCACTTTCAGTTACGGCGAGAAGAAGACAAACCCAGAATCCTCTGGGAGACCTTGTGCAGATCCTCTGTAACCCATTGGCCCTTACCCTCTGACACCCACCCCCTGTATCCCTGTGAGGGCAGAGAGATGCTCGTCCCTGGCTCCCCTTCGCCGAACTAATAAAGCTGCCTCGTGCAGAACAGCTACACGGGCCTCTTGTCTTTCTCTCCCTGATCTGGCCTGGAGGCTGCCCTGCAGAGCTGAGCTGAAATCATGAGCTGACAATCACTAAAGAGCTGAGAACCTCTGCAAGGGCCCTCCAGCTAGCAGCTGAGGGAAGACACCGGGCCTCGGGAAGGTGATCTCTTTTGGGACCATCTCTCCGGACCGGTCACCTCTTCCTCGGTCAGAGATACTGACCCCTCACCAGCTGTCATAGGGGCTACTGAAACTCTTTTACTGAAGTCAGAGTTGGATGTGTAGGGCAGAGATTTGACTTCATTGTCTTTCAATGTAAAGTTTTGCAACCTTTAATAGAAAACAGGGAATACCTTTGGTGGTTTCAGTTGTACAGAGAGTAGTACAGGAAGGACCCAGCTAGTTTTGCCTATTCTTACCTTGCTTGTTTGTAAGATTCATGGGTTACTATATTGGCTTTAAAGCCTATCCTTTTCTTGCACAAAACATTTAGATAGCGCATTGTTGGAATCACATCTGTATTCTTTCACTAAAAAGTTTTTTCTTTTCTTTGGAAGGGGGGCAGGGGGAGTTTAGCAATAGCCTTGCTTCTAATTCTTTAATATATTCGGGTTGTAGTGTTAAAACTGCATTGGTGGTTGTATTTCTTCCTTAGTATAGGGTTAAATGAAAAGGAATAGCATTTCTCTCATTTCTGTATGTATGGAAGTTTTAACAATATGAAAATTTTTAGTTTTTCTGAAATCATAGCTGTTTCGTTTTAGGAGGAAGCAACATATTACAAAGCCACTCTTGAAAACAGCGTCTAGGTAGGCAACATGCACTTTGACTCTTACCCCTTACACAGGACAATTGTTGTCAGAATTTGAATTCAGCTAATGAACTCATATCCTACATGATCTAAATATCTCTCAATTAGCAGAAAATTTGTCATAATCTCTATGAGATCAGGACTTGAAAAAAAAGGACTAAGAGAACAAGATGTCAAGTGCAAAAGGCTGGATCAGTATGAAAATGAAGATGATACCTTAATTGCTAGGGACCAGTATTAGTAACTTGTAAAGAAAAGCAATGACCCTCTCTAGACGCAAAACAGAACTCAGTATTTGCAGGGGATTAAAGAAAGCTTGACATTAACATCACCCAGTAAACATAAACTTGTAATGCTAACAATAATACTAGCAGTACTACTAACACTAAATGTTATCTTTATAATTTATTATTATATATTTATAGCATGGCTGTCATTAATGCCAAAGCAAATTTCTTTACTTCCTAAAAGAAATGAACAGAAATAGTTTTTTAAGAAAGGACTACTCCAAAAAGTTAAATTTTTATCAATTAAAATATGTATGTGACCAAAGCAGGGTGGCAATTAAATATTGAATTAGTGATATGATCCATACTGAAACGATCAAAGAACTTCAGTCCTGTAGCCACATCTGGAGACCCCTATGAAAGGACACGTGCAAGACTCAGTGGTAAAATGACTGTTGCCTCTTGTGGGTTAATTTTATTATGACTGGCAGTATCAAGTAAAACTGATCACAGAATCACAGATAACTGAGGTTGGAAAAGGCTTCTAAGTTCATCAAGTCCAAGCGCTAACCTAACTCTATCATGTTCACCACTAAACCATAACCCCAGGTGTAGTGGTGCAGGTGGCTGCAGCTACTTTTTGTCCTGAGGAGAAGTCAGACAACCAGCTGTGGTGGTCAGCAACCCAAGTTTAGCGTGTAACTTTCAGACACGTTGAGAACCCATGATTCCCTTGTTTTGTCTTTTGCATGTTTTCCCCCGATTGGTTAATATTTCATCGCTTTGTTTTATGTATGATGTTACGTATATTCATTTTCCTTCTTTAATATGTATTAGTTCTAGAAAGTTCTTTGTTCCTCGATGTCCCATTGGATCCTTCCCTGAGTCCCTCCTATGTGTTGTTCCCATTGGTTCCCTTCCTGTCAATCCCACCTGCTTGTCTCTATCCCATTGGCTGAGATCCCTTTCCCCACCTATTCTGTACCCAGTATAAGAGCCCTGGACACTCCCACCAATTGGCCTCTTAGTCCCTGTGATTTCATGGGAATAAACGTGCGTGGAGCACATACGGAGAGTCCCCTCTCTTTACTTCTTTCCCTTCACCTGCGTGCCTGCTAAACAGTGACAGAAGGATACAGCCCCTTTTGGGTGAGGAGCTCTGCCCCGTTTTCATTGTGTGTTGGGCACTGAGTGCCACCTTCCACAGGGGTTTCAGCGTTGACCTCCGGGCTTCTTTGTGTCAGCATGTGAGGGGTAAAACCCCCTTCTGCCAGCTCCCAGTGGCTGAAAACCCCTCCACCCAGGTATCACATCCACAGGTTATTTGAACACTTCCAGGGAAAGTGACTCATTTATTTCCCTAGGAAGCTTATTCCAATGCTAGACAACCCTTTTCGAGGAAAAAA
The DNA here is from genome assembly GCF_000738735.6 of Corvus cornix cornix. Lineage (NCBI taxonomy): Eukaryota > Metazoa > Chordata > Aves > Passeriformes > Corvidae > Corvus > Corvus cornix. The sequence continues at coordinate 98,775,934 of NC_046333.1, read as the reverse complement.
TTTTCCCAGTACCTAACTAAACTTCCCCTGGTGCAACTTGAGGCCCTTTCCTCTTGTCCTCTTACTTGTTAATGGCAGAAAAGACCTACCTCCATTTCCCTGCAACTTTCTTTCAGGTAGTTGTAGAGAAGGTTCCCCTCAGCCTAAACAACCCCAACTCCTTCACCTGCTCCTCACAGGATTTGTGTTCCAAAGCCTTCACCATCTCTGTTGTCCTTCTCTGGATATGCTCCAGCACCTTCTTCAAGTGAGGGGCACAAAACTGAACGCAGATCTCAAGGTGCACTCTCACCAGTACTGAATACAGGGGAAAACTCACTGCCCTGGTCCTGCTGACCACACTATTTCTGATCCAAGCCAGGATGCCACTGGCCTTCTTGGCCACTGGGGCACACACTAGTTCATATTCAGCCTCTGCCAACCAGCACTCCCAGGTCCTTTTCTGGCAGGCAGCCTTCTAGCCACTCTACCCCCAACCTGTAGTGCTACATAGGGTTGTGACTGAAGTGTGGAACCTGGAATTGGCCTTGTTGAACCTCATACTGTGGATACAATATTGCTGCTAGCAAGAATTTTTCTTGCTTCTTTCCAGTCCTGTGAGATACTTTTCTCTCTCACGGAAGATACTAGCAGAGCTCTGTAAACTATGAACACCTGTGACCTTGCAGAGCTTTGTTTATGGTACAGTAGAAAAATATTTTGACAATAGATGTTTTAGGATTTTAGCCAATCACCCCAAGGGGTGGCTGATCCTTTGACCAATTAGACTATGAAGAAAAAAGTATTTTTAAAAGTTTGTAAAATAATTAAATAAATCAATCTGGCTGCACAATTCCTGCCTGTTGGATCTCTCATCTCCTCCCTACCACTGCGGGATACCGTAATATCATACAATGGGCCTTGGCCCATCAATCTAGCCTGTCCACATCTCCCTGCAGAGCTTTTCTATCCTTCAACTGATCAATGTTCCCACAGCCCAGCTTGGTGTCATAGGTAAACTGATTGAGAATGCACTCGATCCAATCATCCAGATCATCAATAAAACATATTGAACAGGACTGACCCCAGTACTGAGCTTAAGGGAACACAACTATTGACTGTCTGCCAATGGGATAATAATCACTTAAGGATTTCTTGCTCTCAGATAGGATTAGAATGCTGTTGTTTGTGCTTCAGCTTTGTACTTGATGAAAGCTTCTTATAACCAAGTAAAAACTGATGAAAGGGAACTTGATTTTTCTTGAGATTTAGGCATAAAGTGGAATAAGACTCAAAAGGTTGCAGGTTCTCCTGGCTCGCATTTAAGTTCCAACAAATTAGACCTACTTCTGGATACTTGCTCCCTCAATGGCATGAGGGTAGGATGATCCACATCACAGGTCCAAAATAACAGAGTCAGGCTTCTCTTACTAATCTCTGATCCCTGTAATCATTGCAATGGACTCAAAGTCTTATGTCAGGTATGAATTTCAGGGAATCAACAGGTTCCTAGGGAGTTTGCTGTCCTAATGCAGTTTCAGTACGTGACTAAGGTGCAATGAACATCTAATTTGGATTAATTCCAATGGCATTTTGATTTGGCTTCAGTGGAGCCACAATGTCATCCACCAAATATCTCATGCACACAGAGTGTGTTATGACTATATTTCAAGGAATAATACACTGCTAGTTCCTGATATACATCCTTTCAGGTATGCCCAGACCAAGGTGATGTAACTTCAGTTCTTTTGAACATATTGTTATAGATGGTGACCTTATCATCATTAAAGAAATAAAGAATAAGAATTTGAACATAATGAGGTCCCCATTTCTCTACAATAACTGTCATTACTGTGAAAGTCTCCCTTTCTTTTGCTGCAGGAGGCAGTTATTCATTTGTAACATTTGGTTTGCTCTTGTTTTATTGTTTAACTAAACAAAAAAGTCTAGGCCAAAGTTAGCTTGCTGTGTTTCCATAGTGCTGTTCAAGACAAGACAAAACCATACCAGAAATCGATTTTGGCAACACCTGTCAGCTGCCCAACAACATGAGAATTAATTCATGCTTAAAAAACTCACAGAGAAACTGAAAAGGAAGGTAGTGCTATTGTTTCCTAAATACAAGTTAAAGACTTTAGTGAAAATGGATACTGACTATCCTGTAGTAAACTTCTAGCAGCAATGTTCTACATATATACAGGGAAGGCTCCCTTTTGGGAACAGTGCAGTTTATGAATATATGTTTAAAGTGGTTGTAGAAATAAATGGCATTTAACTGAGATTTGGGATTTGAAAAAAGGTGCTAAGCGTATTGGGCGAAATCTGTCTGTTTTATTGATTGGATTCTAGTTTCATATGGTTTTCTTCTTTCCTGAGGATGGACAGGATTAGTTTTGAAATAATATGCCAATAATCTTGTTAAACTGCCCCATAAATCAGGAGCAGTTAAATTTATAATGTTGTCCCAGATTTAGGGCAACCAGATCACCAAAAACACAAAGGTAATTTGAATTTGAATTTCAAACTTTTCAATTCAAAAAATTGACAAGTGAAATCTATATAAAGGGTGCTTCAAGGCTTTAATTGTCACTGAATAGATGCCTAGATGATTTAGGCCTTAACATTCACAATTAATTTGAGCCACAGGTTTCTGACTGGTGTTAAATTAGACCCTGGCTAATTTCACACTAGTCAAAAATCTGGTGTGAAATTAACCAGGGTCTAATTTAACATAAGATCTTGCACTGCAGGAGCAATTCTTACGCTTCAGTGTAACTTGAAAGCATTACACTCTCGATGCTATTACAATTTCTTTTTTCATAAGGTCATCTTTTATGAAAAAGCATAGGACCTTGGAGCTCAAACACATTCCACTTCTACTTAACTAATAATTTTAATAATGCTCCTTAGCGTAGCAAGCAACAGTAATATAATGAGAAAGAAGCATGTATTCTCCACTTAAAAGAAGGCACATTTGGAGGATAATTACAGTTCACTGGATAAAAACCCCAGCGTTCCTTAAATTTCTTACTCACTTGTTTCTGTGGCTGTAACAGTTATGTTGTGCCAAGAAGCTATCTCTCGGTCCAGAGGTTCAGTGGTAATGATTGTTCCATTGTGTTCATTGATGCTGAACAGTCTCTTTAAATGCGTGCTGTGGACAATAGAGTACCTGCACCAAGAAAAGGAAAGAGATTCCCTAATACTGAAATGTTCCATCAGGGGCAAGGACATGGAAAGCTATTGTCAGCTGAGAAAACAGAGATGTGCATATATGCATATAGATGTGTGCTGTAACAACTCGGAAATCATGAAAAATGTACACTTATAAACATTTAAAATTCACTGCTGCCAAGATCAAAGCTCTTATTTTTATAAAACTAAATATGTCTCAGATCTATATTAATGTGAAATGAATCTGAAATGCATAATTCATTCTTACATCTAAGTCAGTCTCACAGCAGGTGAATGACTTCGTTGAAAAGAAACAGCAAAAGTGCCACTTGTGAAATGAATGACACCAACATCTAAGTGGAGGTATAATGGCAAATCTGGTTTTTTTATCATTGCTGACATGCTCTGATGCCAAGGGAATGGGCATTATAAAGACAGACAGCTATCTGTAATGAGGTGACACTAAGGCAGAGTACAAAATCCTAATACAGGAGATGATTGCAGGGAAGACAGTGCTCCTGAGTCTTCCCTGAAAATGCTCTGGGTGCTGTGGAAATGCACATGTGTGCATACATATGCACATGCCACTCAAGTTGGTAAAGGCTAACCACTTGTTGCAGGCCAGAGGTGAATTGAAATAGACATCAAAGGTATTGGTTCAAATGGAAAAGGTATTTATGAATGTTTTTAACAGCCTACAAAGCAAAAGACCATAAGATGCAGTTGATAATAGAGTCTATTTCACAGAAATAAAACTTGTTTGAATAGTTGAAAGATTATTTCTTCTCCAATTTGGAATGTGCACATGTAACTATTCTGTTTTATTGTATCTGTAATTCTGCTTGACGAGGTCTTTCTGTTTCCTTATGACTCCAGCTCAGACAATCTGTCAGAAGTTAAATGACTCTCTAACTTGTTACTTACAGCTACATTTTGTCTGTTTTAAAAATCAATAAGAAGATTAATCAAAGAACCAGCACAACACTGTAAGTAAAATAATATAATTTGAATCAAAGTTTGGATATTGATAAGCTTCTATTTAAAGTACTTATAATTTTCTGACATAGTTATTTTGTTTTGTTTGGGCTTTTTTTAGTAATCTGATTCTTGATAAACATTTTTCAGAAAAACTGTATTAAGTATTAGTTATTTTTTATTTCTGATATAGTGGGGTTTTGTTGCACGTCTTTTTAAATTTGTTTATTTGAAACCTGGAGTCCACAAAGCAACACAAGTTGTTTTCTATATTATAAGTCACTGCTGTCATTTATGATAGCAATGCGTTCAAAATTAGATTCATTTGCATGGCACTCGGCCCAACAAAAATATCTTATATTAGAAGTGGTATACTCTATTTAATACTCAGTGATGCAATGCCTGTATCACCGTTTTGGGACTATACAGACATATTCAATTTGAAGCAAGTTCCTCCAAAACATTTCTAACTAAGAAGTCATAGATATGTGTTAATGTTTAATTGTTCCACAGGAGATGTTGCAGTCACCTTAACAAACCACCAAATGAGCCCTTTTAGAGGGTGGAACAAAAAGAGTACATGTAAATTTTTATTTTTCCTTATTTAATTTAACCTATTACTAGCTTAATAAATAACAGTAAATGAATAGAAAACCATTAAATATCACTACCTAAAGCTCTGAAGCCATAGCATAATATATATACATTTCTGGTATTAGAAATCTACACACCATAAATTATTCTGTGTCTCAACCATTTGTCACTGTAACCTTGTTTGACTAAGTTGCATAGTACACAGTGATGTCAGGCATTTCAAGAAGCTATTTTAATTATAAATCCCATGTTAAAGATTAATTGCCTGTTTTCTCCCTTAAGAGACAGCAAAATTATTTATCCTTGATATTATAAAAAGCAGAATCTGTTGTTGAGATGTCAGCTGGCTGGTGGTGAGCAATTGGTTTGGGTCTTTTTGCATCACCTGTTTTTCTTGGGGATTTGTTGTCGATTTGTATATTTCCCCTCTGTTATTTTCTTTGGTACTATTATTATTATTTTCTTTTTTTTTGATATATTATTAAAAATGATAATGAACACCTCTCTTTATCTGAACTCACGAGTTTTCACAACTTTATGCTTTCAATTCTCTCTTGCATCCCAGTGGATGAGGGAGTGAGCAAATACCTGTAGGGTCCTTATCTGCCTATGTGGGTTAAACTATGACATCTGCAATAACCTTGGCTATCACAGTGAAAACACGATTAACTGTAATTATGAGCCATGGTAAGGAACAGAAATACCCTTTGGAAATACCAGCTGCATCTACATTTGAGGCCTGTTCACATTTTAAGACGGGTACCTGACTGGACTGTCATCATAATCTGGATCTCTAGCAGTTACAACCCCCACCAGTGAGCCACTCATCTCTCCTTCAGCAGTCTCCATCACATAGTTCTCCGAGGTGAAAACTGGAGGCTCATCAGCATCTTCCACATTGATTTTGACAATGGTTGTATCTTCGAATGGTCCTTCTTTCAAAAATTGCTCATCAATGTATCTGTTTACAGCTTTTGCTTGAATACTGTATCTCCTTTTGCTCTCATAATCCACTCTCTGTCAAGAAAGAAAGTGAGATTGGGAATATTTCTTTCTTCATATTTAAATTAAATATAGTTCAATAAATGGTGTGAGGTTAAAGAAAAACTAATGCTATAATTCTTTTGGGAATGTTTAAAAAAATTGTAACTTCTAAAAGTAGTTAATTCTAAGGTTTCTTTTTTATGTTAAAAACACTTTAAAATTAAACTGTGCTTGTGTGCTTTCATATTTCACATTTCACGCTGGCTTTAATGCTACAAACAACACTGTAAAAAAGAATTTCCATAGAATGTCGCCTCTAATAACACATAGTTACATTATTATTTTAGATAGTCTTTATCTACTGAAATATACATAATATATATATATATAAACAAAAGACCCACTAAGTAAATAGCTTCCTGAACTAAAAAAACCCCACAAAACAAACAGAAAAACACCAAAACAAAACCAAAAAAACTCTCACACTTATAGCGTTTAATTCTTCAGAGTCCTAGATTTCACTAGGCTATTGAACTCTATCTTCATTTCAGATGATCCCTGAGATGACCCTTCCTGTGTGATTCCAAAATAAATTACACAGCATCAAAGAATATTAAATTTCTTAATTTATAAACTGGTATTTTTGATTGGGTTTAATATCTTTTCAAAGCTATGTCATAACAAAAACTCCACTATCTAATACAGTAATAAATTCTTGTTTCACTTAGGAGGAGGTGTTGGAAGTGAGGTGAGGTTGTTTGAAATCTACTGATACAGACTTTAAAGATGATGCATGGAAGAGATAGAAAATTTTCTCACAATGAGATACAATGTGTTGCACAGCAAGGGATAACATTAAGATACTCTGATTGTCACTATTATATTCAGCAATAATAGCAATGAGTCAAAAATGTAAACAGAAAGAAAAACATTTTTCTTTTTATCCCTCATAATATTCCAATCCAATCACAAAGCCCAGAGGGAAAAAAAAAATAGTAGAATCCAAAGCAATAGGCCTTTTTTACACATCCAACTTGTTTGAGGAATTTCTTTCAGATATTTAGAGATTTTTTTTTTTTTAAGTTTCTGGAATCTCACCTTTTTTAGTAAGATAATTCCTTCTTGAGTCTCATTGTTAGTAATGATGTCAAAAACATCTGAGTTATCTCCTTCAATGAAATAGTCCATGGCTGCATTGTCCCCTATGTCGCTGTCTTCTGCAAAGACTTTGCCTACGGTGGTGCCCACGGGAGCCTCTTCAGAGACACTCATGTAGTAGAGTCCTAAAGAAACAAATACTGGCAAAGTTTAGTGATGTGCCATGGTTAATAAGTGCTGTAGCTTGAGCGTCTCAGAGAGCTGGGAAAAGCCTCCACCTTTTACTAGAGCAATGGACATAATCTGGCATTGTATCGATCTTGGCTGAAGGGCAGGACAATCTTCCCCCTTGGGAGTCCTCCCCTCTCAGGCCTACTTCAGCAGTGTATAGAGCAAAGGACATGAGGTAATGGTTTTAAACTGAAGGAGGGAAGGATTAGATTAGATATAAGAAACATTTTTTTTACTATGAGGGTGATGAAACACTGGCAGAGGTTGCCCAGAGAGATGGTGAATACCCCATCCGTGAAAAAATTCTAGGTCAGTTTGAATGTGGCTCTGGGCATCTCTGCCCACTGAAGGAGGTTTGGACTAGATGGCATTTAAAGGTCCATTCCAACACTATGAACGAACAGGGTAAAAAACAGTGGAGGGCAGCACTTCCCAACAGCACAGTTTTTTCCTGGTAGCCCAATAAGCAGCTCCCACATCTACTAGAAACTACCTGGACAGAGAGGCTCACATCATTTGCCAAAAAGTTTATAGTATCTGTCAGAAAAAAGGAAGAGAGGAAAAGAAGAAAGAAGGTGAGTGAAAATGGTGCTAAATATCCCATTTTCCAGATTTTAGGCTGAGGTAGTACAAATTATAAGGAAAGCAGTTTAGTAATTTGTCTCCAAAGTCTAGTGGTAAGTAAAACCAGCAGGCTTGAGATCTTTTGCAATGATAGGTCTTCTTTTCCTCTTGGTTTTTGAGCTTTCGTGAGGAATTTTTTTTCCCATTATTTTACTTTTTTACAGCTGTATGCTGAAGTCAAAGCACAGCCCTGTTCTAAAAAGACCTACCAGCAAACCTAACAGAGCTACAGTGGATCTAAATTTCCTCAAGACTTCCATTACAGTAAGAAACCTGTACTCACGCTGTTGAAATTTAGGTGGATTGTCATTGATGTCAGAGAGGTTGATGGTAACAGTGGCTGTTGCAGAAAATGCTCCTGGTTGCCCAACCATATCTTTGGCTTGGATGATGACTAAATACTGATCTTTTGTTTCTCTATCCATTTGAGAAGCCATTCTTATGACCCCTAAAAATAAAAAGTATGGTATAATAGCATATAATTCTCATTTTTTTCTCAACATCTGACATGGGTCTCTAGTATAATATGGGTATAAAATTTATCACTGGACCCAGTTATGAATTTACATTTTAGACTGTGCACAGCACAGTTGTCCTAATACAGGGAATAGGTACTCAAGGTAGCAAGTACGCTGTATGTCAAATCCATTCTGTATATTTAGAGTTCTGGGGAGCAGAATACTCCATATATTTCCTCTATCATATATAACTATCTCAGAAATTCAGTTTTTGGAGGGATGTCACATATCTGTGGTTTCTCCAACACACAGATAGAAATATCACATGATGTGTCATAGAGCTGTTAATTGGGAAGTGTCCCTAGGTTAATTTATTGAATGGGATATTCAGAATCCAACTCTTTATTCTAACAAGATAATTTGCTAAATAAAGTTTGGATATTCTAGAGAGCAAGAATTTCATTATCCTATGGGAAAGAAGAAATTGATTTTCTTCAAATCTAGGAACTAAGCAGGGATGTAAGAGTGTGGGGTGGTATCAGTTGATCTTTGTGTTGAAATCAAGAAAGAAAATTTTGCTTTCATCCATCTTATTAGTTTATGAATGTTGTCAAGTTACAAATTCATTTGTAGTACCTGTCTTTGGCTCCACAGAGAAATAAGGCTGTCCCTGAACGAGACTGTAAAGCAGACGAGCACTATTCCCATAAGAAGGATCATCAGCATCTGTAGCTGTTACCTGTGTAACCGAAGTACCTCAAGGAAAAATAAAATAGATTATGTTTGTTTTCTTCTTGTATAAATTTTCTCATAATTACAGAACATAAACTCTTTAAAAACCTTTTAGCATAACAGTTACATTAATAAACAGTCATAAAAATTTACAGGAGCAAAAGGCACCTAGCAATATTTATCATCAAAAAGGGAAGATATTTCCTCAGCAGCTATTCTTGTTGCATTCAAATTTTCAATTAAAATAAAAGTAAATCGTATATGATTTTTCAGCACTACATTTATGTAGCTTAAAATACTACATATATCATGCCTACTTCCTAATATGTGAATGGAGCAAAGCAAATTGTTTCTCCTCCTCTTGTATATTTTTCAAAGTATTTTATGGAAGATTCCCATAGGAATAAGAAAACACAGTTACTTTATCACCAGCAGGTCCACTGGTGATAAAGAAATTAATTGTTAACAAGCAAAGCAGCCAAGAACAAGGCTACGATAAATTTTTTTATCCTTGAGTCTTTAATGAGCTTGTCCCAGTACAAAACTCATGGCAGAAATTCCAGTGCCAAAACATGGTGGAATCAAACTGCAGAGCTTGATTTCTTCTTCGATGGGAAGCTGTTTATATCCTAGATAGAAGATTGACAGCAATCTCATGGCACCATCACTATGACTGTCCTTGGAAAAAAAAAAACCCACAGTAAGATCATTTTGTAAGGTAATAATTATTTTTGTCTCTTTTCCTCACCTAGATTCTGAATTAGAATACAAATATCACTTCTTGTGAGGAACAGCAGGAAATCAAGCTACTTTCTAAAAATTTCTGGCATATGTTCACACAGTTGCACCTGCTTATCAATACAGCAGTATAGTCATGCTGCAGGAGAAAAGAAGAAGAAGAAAATATGGAGTGCAAGGAGTTACACCATTGTAGTGGTTTGGTCTAAAATACTCATTACTGTTTACCTTCTGTGAGATAAGAATTAGGAGAAAAGCAAAGCAGGCACCAAACTTGAAAGAATATAAAGAAGTTTATTAGCAGACCTAAAAGAGGGAAAAGAAAAAAAATCATACCACACCTTCAGAACACTTCTCCTCCCCCCCACCTTTCTCCCTTCTCCCACTGACAATGTTCAAAGACAACCCTTAAGATGTTCAGTCTGTTTACCACTTCCATAATAACCTTGTTCAGTCCGTTTAGGAAGAGGAGTCTCTCTTGCTCATGCTATGAAAACATCACAACGAGTCAGCCGCCCAGGTTGGTTCTCTGCTCGCATCATGCGGGAGTCCCTTCCCCGACTTGCAGCTTTTCCCACAACTGCTTTTGAGGGTCCACTCTTGAATTACTGGGGTACAATTTTAAGGTTGAGCCGTTCAGAAACAAAAGTTCTCTTCACCTGTCCCATCTCTGGGAGCATTTAATCTCTAAGAACAGAGGCCCTTCTCCTTCCCTGGGAGCAAAGGGTCCTCCTCATCTTCATCTCTAGGACTATCTCTGGGAGCATCTCTAGGAACTGAGGTTTTCTCCTTTCCCATTTGGAGCAAAAGTCCTCATCGCTTCCATCTCTCCCTGTTCAAATTTCTCATGAAATTACAGCTGCTTCAGCATCTGCCTATCTCGGCGCAGGTGCTTTTGCTCACAAGTACAAGTTGAACACTCCACCCCTCATGCCTTCATGAAATTACAACAGGATACTCTGATATATCATAGCTTTACAACAGAATTTCAGCTTTAAGCATCTCCTCTTTCTCTTCCCTCAGGTTTTCAGCTCTTCAGAGCACTGAAAGGGTTAATCTCACCCAGGCCTTGCAGCTGGAATTTCGCTTATCGCTGTTGGTCACATGATCTTTGCCAGACAGTGGTGCAGCTTCAGCTGAATCTTGGCCACACTGGAGAGGGGGAGCCGAGCTGCTCTGGCTGCCCACAGCAGGGCTGGGGGGGGGGGGGGGGCATTCCATGGGTGGAACAGGGCCCATCGGCTCCAGGATGGCCGTGGCCCGGCCCGGCCTGGCCCGAGCAGGGCCTGGGCTGGGCCCGCTGGCCCCCGCACAGGGCCCGCAGCCACCTGTCCCAGCGCTGGAAACGAGAGAGAGAGGCTCTGCCTGGGGTTTGTCTGTTCTTAAGTGTGGATCACAGAAGCGGTCAGAATTTTAAGTGGCTTAAAAAATTGTCCATATTCAAACTGGCCAGCTGATAGGCTCTGTCAGGTCACAGAGGAGCTGTAAGAACCCCTTTGCAAGAACATCACTTCCGAGACTATGCTTTGCTAACCCATGACAACCAGAAATACACTTTTTGATGACAAAAGCAAAGTTGATATTTGTCCCAAAAAACCCAAATTACAATAATTGCTGGGTTTTCTAGCAGTTAAATAGTTTTATTTTCAAATAGAAATGAAAAAGGCTTTCTCATATAAGGATATGCTAAATTAAATATTAAATTTATTTCAATAAATTTTTTTTTGCATTTTCTCTCAATTTATTCAGCAGCACTTGAAGTGATTCCATAATGCATGTTATCTTCTCTCAGGCAGAGAGTAAACTAAACTGTTACTAATTCCCACCAAATTTTGGACCTATATGTCCTTCGAAACCCACCTACAATATCAAATATCTGATGTTTATGTGTGTTTTAGATATGTGTATAGATGCATAAACATATATATACAGATCTTATTGCTATGGAGAAATGTTAAAGATAAAATTGAAGATTCATATTTAATCAGGGCACATATATATGCCTCAGAGATAACAGATTTCTTTAATAAGACTGAAGAGTAAATGGAATCTTCAGCTATACAACTGTTAACTTCATATCAGCTGTGATCTATGAAAATTGCTCTCACAATCACAGAAAATTTCTTCCTCTAAGAAAATTTAGCATGACTAGAACAGAGTTGCTTTGAAAAAAAATTGCTAGTTAGGAAGGGATCAAGAACTACAGATGATCCAACAGGTTTACTCTGCCATGAATGCCATTTTCTACTAAACAAACTCATGTGTCCACAATCATGTTTAGAAATGGACTTATTTACAGCATCATATTTAGTAAATCAGGAATAAAATCCAACATATATAGGACTTCAAAGTTATCATTACAGCTTTTGCGCATCTCACACATTTAAGGGTAGATTTATTTTCCGCACAGTTTCTAAGCATTATAAAGAAATGTTGAACCTAATCCAGCATTTCCTTCTTGTCTGGGACCCAAGAACACTTTTATTCTTGTCTGTTAACTCTTCTAGAGTATTTCAGAATGCAGAAGTAAGGGCCTTGTCCAGTTGGAGTCAGTGGGATGCAGCTGGTGGATGTAATTAATGGAAAGATGAATAGTCAAAAGGAATGTAGTAAAGAGGGAGCTGACCTGGAGGGAAGAAATAAAAGATATCCTGCACTCTCAAGAAGAAGACTATTTATTTCTAAATTGGGGTGACAGGAGACCATGTAGAGAGCAGTCTATCATTTCTAACATTTTTTTAGAAAAAAGATTTTGTGATAACTACATGAACCTCTATGTTAAGTATGGGCTATGTAGTAAGCAGAAGAAAAATATTACCCTGGCTTTAGAATACTTTCTCAGTTTTTAATTTTTCACTTCCATGAAATCTGTATTTCTTTATAAATTTAGGCATCAGAAAAAACGATCCACCAAAATGAACTAAAAAACACCTGAAACAAAACCCTAACAAAACCCCCCCCCCAAAAAAAAAAGAGAACAACAACAACAAAAAAAGCAAAAACCACAAAAAAAACCCCAAAACCCAATTCAAACCATTTTCAGAATGGAATCATATTTACCTAACATTTGTAGTTGAGTGACAGAAATTGCAGTGTTAATATTCTGTACTAAAAAACTCTCAAAAAAACATTATTTGTAACTACATGACTGTGAGAAGAATAATTTAACAGATACAAATGATATATTTTAAAACATTAAATTAATATATAACTGCACACATCCCCAAAAATTAAGAAACCCCAAAGTCCTAGTCCTGATCTTGCAAGCATCATGTGATATAAATGTCAACTGAACTTTTTGATTAGCTTTTTTTAAGGTAAACTGCTGCTTTGTATCTCTGCCTTGGTTTTACCCTTCTTGCACAAAACATAGTAGTGCCATTTAAAAGCTGCAGCCCATTAGGTATACTATGGGGCCCTCATATGGCAAATAGCTATTCATTTTTCTAACTAGAGCTTGAGATCTATAAAGACATTAAGTACTGATAGATTATTGCATCTGGCTCCTAACCACTCCATCAGATATACTGCATTTGTACAAGTTTAACAGCTATAAGGAAGACACTTAGTGTAAAATCGTACCAAATGCCTGAGGGTAAAGCGGAGTCCTGTGTTCTCAGAAAAGAGTCCATTTGCTGACATGCTTTTCATTTACTGTGATACTAGCATATAAAACCCTAATAAAATTTAGTGCTGAAGATAAAAGAGAGCTAATAAAGAATTAAAATGTATTCTAATTTGTTGGCACATTAGTATTTATATTCATACTTGTAACTAACTTCAGGCAAAGTTATTTGGGCCTATTTTCTCTTTTTGCTGTGGTTCTCTGAAGCAAGTGACCAGCTCTGAATTATTCCCTACTTGCTTTCTTAGTTCCAGACAAAATGTGCACTAGCAGTGACCTGCTTTCCCAAGTACTGACCACACTTCCTAAGAGTGTTTTTGGTGATGAAGTTATTAGGAGATTGAGCATCAGTGAGCTGAACAGAAGCTAGAGAAACAGAGCAAAGGGAAAGCCTCTCTATTGCACTATATCACTTAAAAGAATTCTGTTCGTCATCCCTTAATATGCAAGAGTATGTTTTAGTTTACTGGGAGAAAAGCACTCGTTGCAACCACTATGATATCAATACTGCGAATTTCGGTGGGTCACTCTTTTTCTCTGCTATGAGTTTATAAATTTCCTGGTAATGTTGGTTTAGAATGCACACTGAAACAGTTTTCACCTCAGTAGTGCAGTTCCTACCTTTTGAGAAGCAGGGTAAGTGAGCACCAAGAAGTACTCATGGTGTGTGGCTCAGTTATTTCATGTTTTGGAGCTGACAACTATCAAGGTATACACTCCGCTTGCATTGTTTATTCCAGATATACACATTAGTATTCCAGTAGTGTCTCCATGTAAGAAGTAGGTGAAAGAATGATCTCTGGAATAGCTATGGTATTAGTGATAGAGAGTCAAGTGTAGAAGCAGTAATGCAGAAAATATTTTAAGATCCTGTATGACCTGGATTCATGTATCATACACTGGATGGTCATAAATCTGTGAGTTTACTATTTCAGGAAGTCTGTGTCTGAGAGAGAAGGCAAACAGGGGTCTTGCTTCATTTTTCAACCATTCTGACAAATGAGACATGGTGTTACTTCTGATTTTTTAACTTTTATTTTCATTTCATATGTTTCTGTATTTCACTGGAATAGCTTTCTTTTATAATATTACAGGAATATCACAAAGTAAATTACATTTTCTGAAGCTTAATTAATCTTATGCTGACATGTTACCGTATTTTAGGAATGTAAATATATAATAGATGACACAAGAGAGTGGACAAAGACAACTGAGCCTTTCATTTTTAGTGTATCTCTTTATAGCAAAGTCAAGGCAGTATAGAGTGAAATTTCTCATTTGTCAACTGGTTGTTGACGGTTTCAGGTGAGAAACAGGTATATGGGAAAAGATTACTGTTGATTTTGGCCTTAAGTACCACCCTACCTGACTATATTTCTTTAATTTTTTTTCATATAGCCATCATAAAGACAGAAAGATAAAATGGAAGAAATTCAGTTGTTCATAGACTTGTGTGAATGGTTACAAGTCTCTGTGAGTATAAATGAAGACATAATAAATAATCAGTAATTTAAAAACATTTTTAAAAGAGACTAAGTGGCCTATAAACCATGCTTTACCACAGGGAAAAAAAAAAAAAAAGGAAGGACTTACCAAAGTCCTAAATTTGTGCACTCCCAGATAATTCTAGACAATGAACTGTCCTCATTTTTACTATGAGCACAAAAGAAATAAAAATGCAGAGGTCCTTGACAAGACACCTATTTTCTTGTCCCCAAGCCTGAGTAAATGAGCAAGATACAAAAGCTAGAAAACCCTCTGAACAAGCAACTGATTATGTTAGAAAAAGTTATTTGACCAAGAGGTCAGATGCAGAATTAAGTCTGTCTACACAGAAGAAAGTGGCAGTGAAGAAACAATCAGAAGTAATTTCCCTGGTAGAAGGTGGTATAAGCAGGGTCACTAGCAAATAAACTGATCAAATGCATGTTTTTTGTAGCTGTCGCTGGTAGTGATGGTGAGCTGCTGCTTCCTGGCAGAAATCAGGATGCTAACCCCACTTTGGATTAAACACCAGGCATGAATATCCTTTCCTTTCAACTGCTATCCTGGCTGGTATAAGAAGATAAAGGTTATGGCTTTCTGTCAAATATTCACATATCCTGCTCTAAAAGTTGAGCAGATAATGCTTAATGAAACATAGTTTTTAAAATTCTTTATGATCACTGATGCTATTACATTAATGACCTCATTGATTCATACCATTTAAAGCAACACAATATTTGAATTTCTTTTCAATATCAATTGCAAAGGAAATAACCAAAAGAGGTAGGCATATAAATTTAAAGGATTACTGGGATCCTTTCTGTAAGATTTGAAGAATCCAGTTTTCCTTTGATTTTGAAGATAGTTAGTTGGAGATATCTATAACATGCCTTTTTACATCAGCTGTATTCACACTTAGGGGTTTTTGAAGGCTTTAAACATATATGTACACATATTATGAATGCATATGTGTATGTACACAAAGATGCATATATACACCTATATTTGTCAGATATTGACTTTGCTTTGCATTTGTTATATTAAGTTTCCAGACACATGACAGATCTTAGTGCAGATCTTCTGGTCACGTGAAAGTGTGAAAGAAGAGGTACAGGGATGAAGTTTTTCCTCTTGACTGGAAAATTACAGTTCATCTACTTAGGAAATCAGAAGGCAGTCCTTTACTGCACACAATCTTATCCAAACAAAGAGAAGCTGACTGATAGGAAAGAGGCTTGGCAGTGTAAATAGGTAGGCAACATGCAGAAAGTGAGGGTGGCCATCACATTTTCTTTGCAACTGGCTCTAGTACTCTACCTATTTTGACTGGGAATGTTATATTTTTAAACAAGTGCAGGTTTCAAGGCTGAATCACTGATGGGAAAGACAAATGTCTATAGTCAATCCAAGTGTGTATCCAGAATCTGTAAAAGGACTTAGATAGATGTAGGTACTTAAATATTTAAAAACAAGAATGCTAAGTAGAGGTATTTACAACCTTCAAGTTAAGAATTTGCCTTTGCAAATTTCCAGAGCTGTAAAACAATTTGCTTCCTTCTTACTGAGAGGCAGCATGTAAAATATGCTATTAAGATTTTATATCAACACAGCTATCTAGAAAAAATTAGGAAATAGAGTTTGGTTCACAACATATCATACCTTCAGGTGACATCTCTGGAACACTGGCCGCATAAGGTCCATTCAAGAACTGTGGTGCGTTGTCATTGACATCTCGAACCTTGATGATAAATTCTGATTCAGGTTCAACAGGAAGCTGAGTGCTCCTGTTAATTGCTTGTGCTCTTAGAGTGTAGAAAGGTTTCTTTTCTCGATCCAGCTTTTGTGTTACATAAATTTTGCCATTATATTCATTGATGTAAAAAATGTTTCCAGCTCCCTCCCCAATCAAAATGTATTTTAAGTTGCCATCCTGCTTGTCTAAATCCGATTTCAGCTGAAAGTACAAAAGACAAAAATAAGTCATACTTTGGGAGGAATAAAGTTCTGAAATGTTCCTTTTATGCTTTGTTTTGATTCTGCAGTGAGCCCTGTCACTAATCAGTCTTCTTGGATACTAGTATTTGAAAGAAGGTACTGTCACATTTTCAGCCAACCATTTTAATTTTAAAATATTTAAAATATGTAATTTTAAACTATTGATATAACAGACTTATAAAAGCATGATAAACCTGAAAAGAGATGCTTCAGCTACTTTGAAGTGAAGGGAATGCCTACTTTAGTTCATTGCTTTATCAGCTCCCCTATAATTCTGCTGAAAACTATGCATAGGTCATTAAATATTATCTAAATTTTTTATTATTGCAGATGACATGTACGTTTTAAGGTTTATATTTTTTTTGTACTCAGCAATGCTAAGTGTAAATGTGTGCAATAGTGATGTTCTGTATCTGTTGAAATATTAAACAGGTGGAAAGACATTCTGTGGTGTAAGTCTGTATTATTTATTCTGAAATAAATTGATAGACATTTTCCATTTCCTTCCAGGATGATCTACATCCTCTGTTGTATTGCTAAGATGAACTTTATGGTGATGATTCCTTTGATGAAACTGAGCCTTGGAGACAGTTTTGGTCCAGCTGCATTTGTTCATGACAACAAAACAGTTTTGTTAATGTTAGCCTCACCTCGAGTGCTGGGAACAGGTTTGGGTGCCACAATATAGGAAAGATATTAAGCTGTCGTAGAGCATCCAAATATATAATAGACCAATATTTTAAGAGCAATAACTAAATTTTCTAATATGTCAAGTATCCACAGTTGAATTTTATAGGAACGGTAATTTCTATATCATTAATTCTCTATTTTTTCTTCACTTATTTTGGTTTTAGAACAAACTGTCTAAGAGCCTGGATACTAATTCAAAGATCTAAAGTTAAAAAAATATACTATTCAGCTCGCTTCTCTTATGAAGCAACATATTTAAAATGCAAAAAATATGCCTAACTGTTGACTTTAATTATCTCACTCTTTTGCTTATGGTTATTGTCCCTAAAGGTCACTACAGGTTACGAGGCCATAGAAAAGGAAAGAAGTAACTATGGGGTATATAGGGCCCATTTACCTATTGGATCTACTCAAAAATTTTGTAATAACTTCTGAAGTTGCAAAAATAGTTTTAACTTTTCTTTGGAAGAATACCTATGTCTTGTAAGATTTTCATAATGCATAATTGTCTGCGTGCATCAGACGGATAATTTATTCAGAATGTGACAGGGACACTGTGAGGAACGGTTTTCAGTTCCTGCTCTGAGTTCTCTAAAGGTATTTAGGCCTAAAATATTCAGAGTTAATTATCCTTGCCAGTACAAAAGACAGAATTTTCAAGTCTAACGGAGTTTAGAACCATTCGAAATACAAACAACTTAAATATTTTCAACATAAGTTATTGTGTGCTACACATGGACCATGTTGCCCCCTTTATAAGTGGTCTGGTCAAACTCATTTTAACACCATCCAAATATGGCAGCTCGCTAAGGGGCAACACAGATTCTTTCTTATCCATAGATCATGGTTTCCTTATCACGAAACCCAGCACATAGGAGAGGTGATTTATATCTACTTCTTTAGACTAAAATAGGGCTCAGATGTGACCACAGAATGCATCAAACCCTTAGGGTTTGGGAGCATGCCTTGGACTGGCTAC
Organism: Corvus cornix cornix; assembly: GCF_000738735.6. Classification (NCBI taxonomy): domain Eukaryota; kingdom Metazoa; phylum Chordata; class Aves; order Passeriformes; family Corvidae; genus Corvus; species Corvus cornix. Next base: position 98,757,573 of record NC_046333.1, on the reverse strand, counting down.
TAAGACATAACCAGTGTTTAGCAATTTCACTCAGAATCAAAATTTATCTACAAATATTTCATGACCTTGAACATGTTAAATGACAGGTCTCTTACAGATGACATTTGCTGAGAAGGAATAGCAAAGGTATTCAGTTTACTTGGTTTTTTAGGCTGGGCACAAAATAAATGGTCTTACCACTGTAAATGAGAACTGGGAACAAGAATTTTTGTACTCATCCTCGTGTATCTGCAATTGCAGTGCTGATAGACACATCTATTTTTCTTAATCTTGATAATGGAAAAGGAGTAATGAGTCTATGTTAAATGAAATTTGAAAATTTAGTTCTCACTGTAAAAAGATTTTGATATAGAATAGTGATTTAAAAACAGAGACTGTCTACCTTTGTATTTTTGTTGATGCAGTTTTCTTCATGGCCTTAATTACTAAAAATTCCTGTGTTGATCATAGACTACCACTTCATTTGCTGAAAGCAGCGCATATTCTACTCAATAAAAAGACACAATTAAATATGTCTGATTAGACAATGGTTACACTGCAATATATTAACAGTATTCTTCAATAAAATCCCCAGTTAACCTGTGAGAAATAAAAAGGTGAGATCATGAAAATGCATGACATTTATGAAGTTTCTTTGCAGGAAACTGTTTTTAAGGTGTTGCAAAAGTAATATTAATTTTTTAAAAAATAGTATGTCTTCACTTGTTCTTTCAGAAGTGAGACATCACACTTCCATAGTAGTTACTTGGAAAGGGCTGTGAAAAAGTAATTAATGAATTTTGAGCACTTCACCCTTTGGGCCCAATTAAATTTTAGTGCTAGTTAATTAGCAGTTAAACTTATTTTGGTTCATTCATCTAAAAAGGGCCTTAAAGAAAAGAAAAACTAGATCTCAAGATTAAAATTACTTCTAGCATACAAAAATAAATAACAGTAATAAATATAATAATAATGATAAGCAGAGAGAGAAGGGGGCAGATAAACCCTCATTAAGACAATTATCTTAAAGCACATTTTTAAAGGAGGGTGAAAAATAATTGCTCGTTGTGCTAAACCTACGTTAATCTAATGAACCATGCAGATTCCTGTAGTTTCTCAGTGGTAAAAGGATTTAGTATTAATCAGCTTCATTAAAAATTAATGAGGGGTAAATCAGCTGCTACTTAGTGTAATAGAAAATCATGCTAAATACTGTTTGTAAACTACACTACACTCAGTATGGCTGCTTTGATGCAGTGCCAAAAATAGTACAAGCAAATTGCCAGATGTTGATAAATGAGTCCTTAAATTCCATTCAGAAGAAAGAAAGGAACTTTTCAGCTTTATACTTTAATCTGCTGTGTATGGAACTAGTTTTAGTAACAGCATGCATGTGAAGTTTCCTTGACAGCAGTCTTCAGTGAAGGAAGGTCCTTGGTACTGCCATGGCCTACAGTTCTTGGACTTCTCTGACCTTGAGCAAGGTCATAGGAAAGGAGAGATACAGTACTGCCTAATTACGTCTTCCTGATCTCTTCTTTCTACATTTGTTGCTATTTCCATGTCGCTGGAGATGTTTGGTCTTCCAAGTCAGGGTAGGAGCTGCTAATCAGCATGTTTAATCTAACCTTGTACTGTCCTTGAATTGTGACTATTCATACCTGTCCAATGTACAGAGGATCCAGTGAATTCTGTTCCTCAGTCACAAAAAGAGGCTCCCACAGCCAGCCACGTTTCACTCTTCGAACTGCTGTGAAAGACTGAACTGTGTTTTGAGCGCTGGAGTTTTGCAGGCTGAGAGAGCAAGGCCAGAGTTGAACCAATATCACCATGAGACGTAGAAATGCAGAAAAATTCATGCTGAACCCTTCTTTCAATAAATCTTAATCTGTGAAACACACAAAAAAGAAGAAAAATTTGACAAAACATCACTTCTGTCTTTCTACTTTTATGTATTGATTCTGTGTTAATGTAACAGCTGATTTGCAGTGTTAAATACCTCCTCCTGTCCCCAAAAGTAAAGAGCTGAAACAAAGTCTGCTTCTGATTAAAATAGACATTCTTTCAGAGTCTCTAACACGAAAGTCAAATGCTTAACTTTTCTTTATGAATACCCTACACAGGGACTTTTTATGCAAAAAAAAGGGGAAAATAATCCTTCAATTAATTAATCTTTTAAATTAGGCTGAGTAATTGTATTGTGTAGCCTAGGAATAATTTCATTGGAATAATTGTATGTTTCTGCTTAGACAGGGCTCATTTTGAGCTGCAGTCACAGAACTGCCTGAAGGGTGAATATCTAGCCTTAGTAGCCCTGATGTCTGGCAGTTGAAACGGAGTGGTGCAGATATTTTTTTAACCTCTTCTTACGCACTTTCCCAGCTCAGCAAAATGCCTGCAAAAATGCCAAAAGTGATAGGGTCCCATGAAGAAGCACCAAAAATTTACAACTTTCTCCTTCCCAGGCAAACAGAGACATGAACTAGGCAGAGGTGTTTAACACACCCTTTGCCTTTGCCTTTGACATGCATGATGCGCCAGGGGGTTCCCAGAGCCCTGAACTGGAGGCTCATGACTGAGATAATGATCAACTCCCAGTTGACTGAAATTTTACAGGATCCGCTGCTCCAGCTGGATCTATACAAATCTATAGGGCTTGATGGGATTCATCTGAGAATCCTCAAAGAGTTGCTGATGTCATTGCAAAACCTCTCTCAATGATGTTTGAGTGGTCTTGGGAATCCAGACAGGTTCCAGCTGAGTGGCAGCTGGTGAATGTTGTCCCATTTTTCAAGAAGGGCAAGAATGAGAACTCCAGAGACTACAGGCTTGTCAGTCTCATTTCAGTGCCTCGTAAAGTTATCGAAAATGTTGTTTTGGGAGGTAGTGAGAAACGCCTGGAGGACATCACAGTAATTGGTCAAAACCAGTATGGCTTCATGAGAAGAAAGTACTGCTTATCAAATCTGACTGCCTTTTATGACATGGTATCTCACCTAGTTAATGAATGGAAGCCTGTTGATGTAACCTTTTTGGATTTCAGCAAAGCTTTCAATACTTTCTCTCACAGTACCCTTCTAGACAAAATTTTTGATACACAGCTGGATAAACACATCATGAGTTGGGTGAGCAATTTGCTCACAGGCTGGGCACAAAGGGATACGGGGTGACATCAAACCGGGAACCTGTCACTAGTGGTATTCCTAAATGTATTCTTAAACATCTTTATGACTTTCATGCAGGACTGGAAGGGATATTAAGCAAATATGCAGATATACAAAACTTTGAGGAGCCTTTGAAGGCAGGGAGGCTCTGCAGAGAAACCTCAAAAAGTTAGAGGGCTAGGCAATATCCAACTGTAAAAAGTTTAACAAGGGCAAGTGCCTGATTCTGCACCTGGAACGGGGCAACACTGGATGTACACACTGGGGAATGAGAGGCTGGAAAGCAGTGCCACAGAAAGGGACCTGGGGATCCTGGTCGAGAGCAAGCTGAACATCAGTCAGCAGTGCTGTGGCAGCCAGGAGAGCCAAGTGTGTCCTGGGGGCATCAGCACAACATCGTAAGTCGGGCAAGGGAGGGGATTGTCCTGCTCTGCTCTGCACTGGGGCAGCCTCACCTCGAGTGCTGGGGACAGGTTTGGGTGGGTATATAGGAAAGATACTAAGCTGTTATAGAGCATTCAAAGGAGGGCCACGAGGATGGTGAAGGGCCTTGAGAGGGAGCCACATGAGGAGTGGCTGAGGTCACTTGGTCTGTTCAGCCTGGAGGAGACTGAGGGGAGACTTCACTGCAGTCTACAGCTTCCTCCGGAGGGGAAGAGCAGGGGCAGACACTGATCTCTCCTTTCTGGTGACCAGTGACAGGACCTGAGGAAATGGCCTGAAGTTGTGTCAGGGGAGGCTTGAGTTGGATATTAGGAAAAGCTTTTCACACACAGAGTGTTTGCTCCCCGGGGAAATGATCACAGCACCAAGCCTGTAGACAGAGTTCAAGAAGCATTTGGACAGTGTTCTTGGATACATGGTGGGAGTCTTGGGGATGGTCCTGTGCAGGGCTAAAATTTGGACTCTGATTCTTGTGGGTCCCTTCTATCTCAGCATATTCTGGTTCTGTGATTCTGTGATTCTGTGAATAGAAGTTGTCTTAACAGATTTTACTGCTTCTGACATTATTGTCTCCAATTAAACTGACAAAGGGGAAATATATCTTGAAACCTGTGGGTTTCTGTAGCTAGTTTCATTTCCACTATGTATACTTTCAGAAAATGAAGGCTTTTCACAAACTATAAGCTATTACTGACTTTTCAGTGATTTTTGGCACAATGAAGGAAACTGAATTTTAAATATAATGCTATGCTCAGTTAAGAATAACTATCTTCTATAGACAAAAAGAAAAATTTTGAAAATACCTACCGTAAACATTTCGAGTCTTAAACCCCCATTTGGTAATGGCATTAGCCATACCATTTAATGCTTTATCATTGAAGAGTACCTTTTCCTATGAAGGAGCTGTCTGGTTTATGAATTTCTGACATGCTAGCCAGTTTGAAAAACACACTGGAAAAAATATTTGGATGCATTTCCCTCAGACCAGAAAAATACATAAGTCTTTTAGCTGTCCAGCATAAAATATGAATCTATGCATTTTAAATTCACAATTTAAGTATTAACAATATAAATACCCATCCTTATCTCAAGGGAAATGCCATAATTGCTTAAAAAGACAGACAGATAATACAGAAAACTATTTATTTCCTTCCAGCAACTTTACATGGTGTTCGACAACAGTTTGTTAAAATGTAATCTGCAGAGAGGGGGAGAGAGAGAGGGAGGGAGAGAGAGAGAGAAAGGAGTTCTAATAGTAAAGTCAAATAGAACCACAGAGATTAAAATGTGCATTCCAATTTCTTCACATTTTGTGTTTTTTGACTGTAAACTGTAACAGTGCAAGATGAGATTTGAATAGAGGGAATGTGACTTGGTGCCCTCTTGTTTCAGTCTCCTGTAGAAAACTGCTTATTTTCCTATAACTGCAAGAATAATATTTGTGACATGGAAGAAAAGGCCAACAAAGCTCAACTTGGCTCTGAAATAACGCTTGAATGAGGTTTAAAAGGCCTAAAGACCTTGGAGAGTCTCTATGCAACGGGTGTACTTAATGCTAAACAGTAATCTGCAGACAAAGTAACCTTGAAAAGGAACATTCATTTTATTGCAGCACATACCAAAGGACAGACAACTCAAACAACAAAAGCTGAAGAGTCAAGGAGACCTTTCTGAGGAATCATAGAAAAGTGTATTTCAATCACTGTTTATATGTGGAGACAGGGGTTCGGTCCAGGCCATAGCAAATACTTCTGGCTAGGCTTTTGTTGTTTTGGGTGCTTGTTCTGGCAGCGTTCACCTTATTCAACGAAATGTCTCAGGTTTGTGGGGCAATATTTCATGCAGAGTGAATGTCAAACAGTCATTTTCAAACTCATCTGAAGACACTGTGTATAGACAGCAACACCGTGTGGGTGCAGAATATGACTATGCTGGTCTGCTGTCGGCCGTCTTACTGCAATGTGCTCAGCAGCTGCATATGAGCAGCATAAAGTGTGCAATTAATATTTTGGAGCATTTTGGTGTCTCCTTTTTATTAATTTATGTTAATACCCTGTGTTACATGGACCCAAGCATCATGTCTCGGACAAACTGGGGCAAGTAAACATTTTTAGGTTCTGATATGTTGCACACACAGTTAGTGTAAAAAGACTTTAGCTTGAAAATACAGATTGTAGACAAATTCCTTTAAAAAACAAAGCTATTTAATGGAATTGAGATCTATATGTATCTCTGTTTTTCTCTCCTCTGCTATATCAAACATTCTCAATTTGACTTTACTTTCAGGACCTTTCAAAGCCTATTTGCTTCCAACATCTTCCTACTCATTTGGCATTGAGACACTGCCTCCAGCCCCTGGCCAGCACATGTTGCCATTTTTTATAATCCAATTGTTCTCTTGGGAAACAATCACCTTCTTTCTCTTCCACTGACTGTAGCTCAGTCTCAGAAGCAATTCTCATAAAATATCCAGAAAATAATTTCTTATTCTCTTACCATTTTCTAGGCTTTTCTTTAAAAATCTAAATTTCAGTATTACCTACTTAAAGGAAAAAGAAATAAAAAAGGACTCACAGTGTTTAAGATGATTCTGTGCTGAGACCGCTGCCTGTCACTGAGTCTGGTATTGCTTCATTATTCCCTTGTACTTTCCTGTCTTTCCCTGTCTGTCAGTTGTCTCTTGTTTTACACTCATTTGTTATGGTCTTTGTAAATGAAATGACCTTGTACTCTGTGTTGTAATTATAGTATGCTATAGAAGGGAGGGTTAAAAGCGCTGAGCTTTTGGGCGCTGTAGTAATATGCACAAATAGATAATTTTTTAATTGAATTGTTTCTCATTGAAAAAACAAATATATTTTCAGAGATGAGCAAATGACCTATCACTAAAAATTTCCCACGGGGAACAAAGAGATGGGAACCATTGTTCTGTTCTTGTGCTTTGGGAAGTAGGTCTCCACTCTCTCACATACAGTGGATTGCAATAATAAAGACTGATACTTAGAACAGAGTAATGAGAATATCCGTTGCAGTTGTAATAAGTGGGTGACACATTTTCAGGCTTTTAGAGGAGGATCTTCCTTTCATACCCAATGAAAACCATGAGTTTCCTATAGCTAAAACCAGATTTACCTTCTCAGAACAAAGTTGGTGAGTCCTTTATTAAGTTTGTTTTGGAATGTTCACCAAGTGACATCCTGTATCCATTTGAAACTGGATGTTATTTTAGGTGTTCTGGTAGTCTGACTTGGTTCTGATTTGTTTTAATTTTTTTTTTTTTTTTAATTATGACCATGTAATTACATTATAATATAATACATGCTACTGCCTAGCATTGCAAGAAAAACAATAGAAAGAAGCAGAGGTCTAAAAAATACTGCTTCTGGGATACAGTGAAGTTACATATTTGTTGGTGGAGAAAATAAAAGACTAAAGGTGGAGACAAACAACAGCTTTCCAAAGCATTAACAAAAAATTCCAAACAGCAGATTACAGTGCAGGTGATGAAAAATTCTGCTCCAGTTCTGTTAGTTAGAAGAATAAGGAACAACCAGCTTAATTTTGTAACAAAAGTTCCATAGTTTAATATAAGTAAAGCCTTTAGTTAGGAGGTAGCAAACCAGTGAAATATGGTAAAAAAGGATGTGGTAGACACTCCTAAGATTGAGACCATTATGACCTTCTCCTACATGTGCTTGATCCTATTTACAGCACAATTTTGAAAGAGTGACTCCTGAGAAAAACAAATCTCTCTGTCCTTGAAAGTACTCAGCAGAAAAAAAAAAAAGCCAAACCAAAAGGCATTCCTTTTGTGGAATTTGGTGTTGTCTTTGCTTGATTTAATAGCATCAAGCAAACAACAAGAGGAATAATTCATGTAAGCTAAACTAATTCATTAATATGCAGCTTCTGAAACATTTCTTATCTCAAGAACAGCCTTAACATGATGTTGCTTCAGTTGCATATTCTGTTTTATGCATCGGTGTTATTATGATTGTAGTGAAATTTATCTCTGTTGTATGTTGCTATCTTTAACTTTCACTTAATAGGACAAAGAAGAAAGTGTATGTGTAACTAACTCCTACAGATTACCATGTTATAAAAAGTTTAAAGAAATAGAAACCTTCATATTTCTCCACTACAGACTTGTGCATTTGTACTATGTCTACTGGCTATTTGTCTTTATTGCATTTAAAGTGGTTGAAAACTGAAGATCCTAGTGTATTACAGTGATATTGCTCTATCTTTTTTCCAGAAAGCACCAGATACAGACTCATTTTTATTGACTAGTTTAGGTCTTGCACAATATGGTAGGCACTTAGACTATACTACTTCTGGAATTCTCAGAGAATTAATGATATATAATAAAATATATCTCAATTATTTTAATTAATGCATATATTTTGTGAGTTTGCTTGTTTGTTTTTGGGTTTATAGTCTTTAAAGAACAATGATAAAACCTTCTGGTGTGTGCAAAGTAGTGGGCTTAATCCTATTCTTGCAACTTCTTACCTTTGCTGAATTTCAGATAGAGTAGGATAATAATTTTTACAGGTTTGGAGTGTTAAAGCTCTGCATTATCTTCCTCATTGATTTTATCTGTGATTTGGTCTTTTTCAACTGGTACCAAGATTTTTTTTTAAGTAAGTTTTCCATTCTTCATGTATTTTAATCATTTTCTTTGGAGACATTAGAAGGTGTACTTAACTCCTAAGGAATAAATATGGCATATCTAACTCCAACTATGCTGGAAATCACTATTGTGACAGTAATGTTTAACTAAGCTTGTAAAAAAGCAGCAGTGAAGAGAAAGGATGAAAATTTACAAGAATTTAGTTTGCAGTTTGAACTTAATTTTTACTAAATGCAATCACAGTTACTGTTTACCATGCATACATATTGTGTGATTTACTGATAGATTAATTGATTTTTTGTGACTGGATAAAATTGACACCCGTCCTGCTGTAGCTCAAGGCACCTTTTCCATGAGCCACTCAGCTTATATTAATCTGACTGAATTATTTTCCTTATGGTTAGTCTAGTGTAGCTATTATTTTTATTGAATCTAAATATTTTAATTTACTCTATTTTGACTTTCTGGCCTTTCACATATTTTTCTTTTTTAAATAAATTTGGACTGCTACATCTAACAAGTATTCTGAATTTAATTATACTGGGGTTATCAGAACTAACATCTAAATGCAATATTCTCTTCAGTCAATTAATTAGAGGTATATCAACAATTGTCTTTCTAGTCTGCTGCACTACTAGCTACTTTAAAAGCTACTACTTAACCTTGAGAGGTGTTTTCTTTAGTGCACATCTTGATGTGACATTTGACCAAATTATGTTGTCTGGTAGTGCATATTAACACAGTATGGCTGCATGTGTCTCCGCCAGTCACTCAGAACTTCATTTACATGGAGAGCAATTACTAGATGTTATGAATGTACTTAAATTTTGCTTCACTCTAATTGGCACATTATTTTCTTCATTTTGCAAAAATACATTGTGCCATTAGGGAAGGCCTTCAAACTATTATATAGAATTAGCAGTGTAATTATCTCTCAGATATACATGTTCAAAATAGCTTAGAGAAGTGAATTTTTTAGTTGATCAGTACCTTTAAGGCTGTAGATTTTAATCAGTGTAGAGCACACTCACTAGAAATCATGTAATTCATAGTGTTTTATGTAATAACACAGTATATTAACACATCCCCGTATTTTACTACAAGATCTGTTGCATTGTACAAAAAGCCCAGATGACATTTTGGACGACAAAACCCTGAGTCTTGAAAGCATGACAAGCGGTAACTAGATTTCTGTCCATACTAGATATTCAAAACATCTTTTGCAGTATCAGATTGTGACATTTATTTCTCGAAATCCTATGTCTTCCATTAAAAATCTATGGCAGCTCCAGGGAAAGGCAGCAAATTTGTTGAAAATGAGGGGAAAGGGGGTTAAGGTGAAGGATGAGATTTTCTGCAGTGACTAAAGAAAATGGGAGGTAGAGCTATTATTTGTTCAGCCCACAGGTCAAGGGCAATAGTATAAAGGATGTGGTGCCATACTGTATGTTCTACAACTTCATTCTGCAGTATCATTGGTAGCTCTCATTTCCTTGCTGGAAATTCCCTATATTAATCACCAGTAGACATGAGTAAACCAATATTGAGAAACAACTCTTTAAACAATTAAAAGTCAGTGACTACTGGTGGTATTTTATTCCATTTGAACTTTGGCATATAAAACTGGCTTCACAATACTTATTTCCTGATGGCCACAAGCATACAAGATGATGTAACCAGTCTCTTGCCCTTTTCAACTCTGATCCACCAGTATTTTGAGAACTGATTAACTGATTGCTGACCTGTAAGTTTTCTGAAGATATATGTAGCTGGGACCAGCTCAATATTTCTGTGTGGTGCAGCATTCTTATGTTTGACTTAGGGGATTGCTGCCACTCACTGCTGTGATTCTGTGAATGATTCTCATGATTATGGAAACATGAAATCATTATTTCACTCACTGTTATCAGTCATATAACATAGAACTGGAAGCACAGCCTTAAATATTTCTGTCCTGACCATGGCAGGAGACCCAAGTCTTGTCATCGTAATTTCTTTGAGATCCTTTAAAAAGAACCTGAAAAAGATAATCCAATCCACCTAAAAAGTCTCTGGGTAAAACAAAAGTCACCCACACCATTCCCACCAACAAAATAGAGTGTGTGTGTGTAAGGATAAACTGCTGTTGGGCAGGACTCTGTCAGACAGCTTTTGCTCTACAAAGATGACCTTTGGTTAAGGTGAACACTGCATAGGGATTGAACCAAAGGCAAGCCAATGTTTCTGTAAACTTCCTCTATGTTTGCATTACTGTTTTTTTAAGATAATATTAAAATTAAATCTGCAACATCAGAAAGTAATAAAGTAATTGTTTTATTTGAAGTCTACTGGCATCCCCCAAAGAGACCAGCAGGTATCACCAAAATCATCACACTGACACACACACAGAGCTGCGGTGGATTTCTCCAGAGGCAATTAAACCTTTGGGATTGTTCCTTGGTTGATAAAGCATCTTGTCTTCTTCTGGAAGCATAGCTTTTTCATATGTTATTAACTGAAGCACGAAGTTATTTGGTGAATACTTTCATAGACAAGACACACAGACATACCTACTTCACTTCTTTGTAGGGAGGAAAAATGAAGTAGGAGGAATATCTGTGTCTCTTGTCTAAACACTGGTAAATGAATGATTATATTTTGTTCTTTTTCACAGACTTTCTGCCATGCTATATGCTACTTCATTCCAGGTGCTTCCTATCTAAAGAAAAATTGAAATGCTTACCTTAGAACTTAACTTTATGAAAAATTATGCTCATTTTTTGCATTCATTCAATAGCTTCAGCAATTTTATTCTGATGTAAAAATCGATTTGGTAAACAGACGATGAGATGCTAAAAGATTCAGTTGTGCCAGTAGTTGTGGTACACTGCACTCTTTACACTAAAAATAAGCAAACATTTAGTTTTAATTGTAGCTTTCCTTGACTGGGACTATTATTTATTTTTAAGATAATTTGCACTATAGAAAATTATGACTAAACCCATGTATTTTAGCATAAATATTTTGCTGATTAAAAAGCCTAACACATGTACACAGTAAATACAGAAGTTCTTGCCTTCTGGCATTTGCTTTTTATTGTAGGCAAATAGCAAATCCAATTACAAGATGTTTGATTCACTGGGAAAATCCTACTGGAACATTTTTGGCTCTGCAGGATACCACTCAGTACTGAAGAACCACTTGTCAGCATAATGATGTAAAGGACAGCATTCTGTGATTCACACTTGAATCTGTTTGCCAAATGATTTTCAGGATGGCACTTCACGAAATGCTCCAAAACTCTCTTTAGGATTTAGGTTCCTTTAATCGCTTTAATTCATAATTATTCTTTGCATACATTAAAATTAATAGTGCAGTGAACTCACCTTTTCCATGGTTTTGGAGGAGGTTTAATTCCTCCAAACATGAGATAAAAAGAAGCTTTGATATTTAATTTAAGAGGATGCTCTTTGCTAGAATTTGACTTGTGTTAAACTTCTGGGTTTGGTTTTAGAGTTAATTTTCCACATAAGGCAAGGTAAAGCAGAAACACCCTGCAATGAAATCATCCACTGTATGGCAACGGAAAACCAGAATGAAGTCAGATTTTAATGCTTATATTTGAGGAAACTTACCAGGGTGCATTTGTAAAGTAAATAAATAGTGAAGAGAGGAGTCTCTTATAAGCAGTTAAGGAAACCATACCTTTACATTAAAAAAAAAAAGAAAAAAAAAGAAAGACCTACTTTTTTAAAGTTTTCATTAACTTATTTTGTTACCTGTTTATTAATAACATACATTAGGTAAATAAAGCAAGGAACAAATACTTTTAACAGTATGAAGATTTTTCATTATAAGCTAGAAAATCTGCTCTGATACATAATCTAGTTATTCAATTTAAAGGTATAATTTAAGTTCATGGACAGAAAAAGTCTGTGCACCACCACAGTGGAAGTCAGTTGGAAAAATGCTGAAAGTATGCACCTGCATCAGAGAGTCTGCAGCTGTATCAGATAGGAAAGGGTAGAATTTTCCTGGTTTTTGAAAGAGAAAACACATTGAAGGGTATGCATGTTGTTCAGAACAGCGAGAAATAGAGATGAAAAATACCTAACTGACGAACTTTCTAAAAATATAATATTTTTCTTGCCTTTTTATTCTCTTAATGTAGTACTCAGCTGATGAATCTTCCCTTATGTCCTGCAATGGAATAACCTCAGTTTCAGTTTTGCTTAAGTCTCAATGATCAGAGGCTTGCCTGTCTCTTACTCCTGATTTTAATATTTCCCTGTTCTGCTTTACTACCAAGAATGTATCTTCACTAATTCTATGAATTACAATAACGGCTGGTATCCTTTTATAACCTCTCATATATCAAATATATATATTAATCCAATAAAGTTCTTAGTGATTCAATTAAATATTGTGAGCACTTTTCAGGCACTGAGGTATTAAGAACAGTGTAGAAGCAGAGCGTTAGGTCATCCAGACAACACAAAGGGTGTTGTACAAACAATTTCATATCAAAATTTTTCAAAAAGGATTTCTTTTATTTTCTGTCATGTTTCAAGGTGTGGAATAAAATTTTCCAGATAGAGTCCAACAAAGCCCATCAGATTTGTAAACTCTGCTGTTTTTTTAATGAAATAATATTTTATGGGAGTCATAGATGAAGAAAATCGTGAAAATAGAATGAAGTTTCTAGCTATTGATATTTCAGTCTCCAAAAATTATTGACTTAAAAGCTATTTTTGAAGGATATGTGTGACTTTAGATCCCTCTGACATTCCTATATTCTGACATAACACCAAAGACTATTTTTGCCTATCAGATTAGGCAAAAATAAAATCTAAGTTGCATAATATCTGGGACTTCAGTCTCCATAGTCAAGTTGCCTTGTGATATCTCAGAGCATAATTTTTGTCCATTACTTTCATGCCTATCCCTAGAATTTCTCTTACTATCTTGCTACTTGGTAAATGCAACTCTTCTTATAAAGACGAGGGAAAATACTGTTTATACTGCCCTTATCACTCCACATAGTCCTTATCAAGAACCAAAATAAGATATATTTGGACAATCTTATTAATTATTAATCCCCTTTGACTAAAAATCCATTAATAAGAAAGCCATGAACACCACTAGAATATGTGTTGAAACTTGCTGTTTGAAAAGTCATTGTTCAGGTTTGTTGTGGGTGATTTTCCTAACGTATTATATCTATGTAGGAAAGAGCTTTTAAAAATTCCTAGCTATTATTTGGTGCCTTGAATACCCACATATGCTGCCATTTCTACACACTTTTATCACAGGTCCTTACATCCTGGTCATTCTTCAAGTTTTACATTGTTTTTGAGGGCAAAGGAAAAAAAAAAAGGTGGAATCCAATTTTCCATAAAATTTCAATATGGCTAAAGACTTAAGAGTAACCCCCAAAATTCAGATGATGTTAATTCAGTTAATTGTTTTTGTTAGTTGTCAAGATTACTTAGGTTCTGGACTAGTGCTTTTGATAGAAGAAAGCCAGACACCCTGATCTCTTTGAAGCTGGAAAAATATTGTTTTTTCTATTGTTTTTTCTTTCTTCATGCTTTTTGTTCTGATTTTTTAAACTTTTCATTAATTTCTTTCCTTTTCCAGCCAGTTTTTACATCACTACAACATGATTCTTCCTCTTTCTAACCTACATTGAAGCCTCCCTTCTCACTGAGAAGCTGAAGCACTGAATATTCTGCCCCACTTTTTTTCCCCTTTCTTCATTTAAAAAGTTTCCTGTTTGCACCTAAGATTAATTAATTACCTTTTCACCTGTCAGTTCTGTCCCCACTGCTGTAGGTCATCTGCAATAACAATTTATTGCATCTTTTTCCCCCTTTATAATCTTTGTGTGTCATACTCCCCTCATTACCTGTGTGACCCTCTGTTGCTTCTCTGCTCAATGTTATCTCTCAAACAGACCTCTCTGTGCAGATTTCCTTTGATATTTTACTTCATAGAAGCCTATTGTAAAAAATAAATTGTGCTCTATTATATTGTTGAGCCAAAGTCCCTGTGTGTCATTCACAGGATAATTTTGCCAATTTCAAGAGCTCTAATGTACTTTGTAGCCTTAGCTTTTGTATGTCCAACTGAGTGGAGATCAGGACTGTATGTATTATATCATCAGTACTTTATGTATTATAAGAGTATTAAAATGCACAATCAGACACGACATTTTTACATTTCATCACCTACTTTTTCTTACAATCGAAGAAGCTTCTTAAGCCAAGAAGCAAGTGGAGGAGACAGGAAGAAACAGGAGGAGTTCATGTGGAAAGTAAATCCTGTCTGGGATGACTTTAATATGGCAGAAATCGTGGTGAATGGTAAGTGACAAGAAGTGAGATACTGGAAGAGTCAGATGCAAGACTTCATTTTCCCACAGTGATTCGGAAAGAAAGGAGCTATACCTGGAGTCAGACCTGCATCAGAAAGGGGCACCAAGTGTGCTGAGCCAGGGGATTTTCAGTCCAGAGGAGACATTCAGAGAACAACTTCCCTCCTGCTTGGTACACTGTTCTGTTGAGCAGGGCTTTGGAAAAGAGCAGACAAGTCCTTTGCATGTTTCAGTTTTCTCCTCCGCTTTAAAACCATACTTAGCTAAAATTTGTAGATATATCCAGTATAGCTCAATTGAAGTTATTCAGAAATATTGCTTATGGGATGGCTTAGTGTCTTTTCATCTTAAATATTTATGCATTGTTGAAATTCAAAGCAAGAGACCCATGTCTGGGAGAAATCAATGGAGAACTCTGTTAAGTATGAAGTACTCTCAGTTGTTTCAAAAGAATATTAAAACAAAGGCTGGTGCTGATGCTGTGACATCAGTGTGGTGCACTGCATGGTCTCTGGCAAAATGCTCTTTTTTCATGGCAAAGTAGCTTCTCCAGAACAAAGCAGGTAAGAGAAAGGATTAAGAAAACAATAGAAATTATCAGACTAATTATAGATTGTTATCAGACCTTGATAATGAAGTGGCCCAAGAAGTACTGCCAAAAGTTGTGCAGTCAAGAAAGAAGCAGATTTTGTGGTAGGCAGAAGTAATCTGAGAAGATTTCAAAGAGCCACAAAGAACTGTGTTGATGAGCAGAAGGCACAAAACTTGGGAGTTGAACTGAGTTGCAAATAGCCAACTTATTCCCTGATGATCCATGTTTAAAAAGCTAACAGCTCCAGGATAAGAATGTGTAAAGGTAAAATATTAATTTCCTGGGAAAAAATCTGGTTAAAGAAACAAAGTAACAATGTAGACTTTAAAAAGGCAACAATGTAAACTTTAAAGGTGACAATGTAAACTTTAAAATAAAACCAAAAAACTAAAAATCAAAAAAATTAAACCCGCCATTACAAAATTAAATGAAATTTAAAAATATGTTATGGGTAAAATTGACTTTATGCAACTAATTTCACAGCATTATCTGTATTGATTTTCTTAAAGAGAAGCAACTGTATCATAAACAACGTTTTACCTTGGAAATTTGACTATAAAAATTAGAGGCTTATGGTGTTTAGTTGGCAAAATATGACCAGGACTATTTCTGTCATGACAATTACCAAATTTTATTGGTAACTTTTATATGTCTCTGTAAATTCAAACAGCAACTCATGGGGAAGAGCAGGAAGAAAAAGAATGGATTGTAATTCCCATACCTCACTGCTTTAATTACTAGATTTGTGAGACACATGAGGGGAATTTCCTCTGGGAAGTAATACTTTAATAAAATCTCAAGACAGGAGATAGGAGGCTTCTTAATGGATGCACACATATATTTTTTAAAAGTGGTGTGCAAGACTTTGGGTACTTCTTTTTAAAGTTATTTCCTTCAGAGTGGCACATGGAAATTTGTATTGAGCAAACAGTGCTTCAGAGTTCATTAATGAGTGGATACTTTTCAAGCCACTTCTTGGCCCTGGACCTGGACATCAACATGCCTGCTTTGTAGACTTTTCCTTTCCTTCATCAGGCTGTAGAGCTTTATCTGGTTCCTGTGGAGCCAACTGGATAACTTGAATGCATATAAACATATGAATAGGCATGAGATTTCAGAGATATCATGATTTACTAAATCATAATGATTAAATTTGCCCCCAAAATAAGTTCTTACAAAAGAAATTACTGTAGTAGGTTTCTATGGATAGCTCACTTTTTTAAAGCAACTTCATCCACATAATTCCCCTTGTTTCAGGAGTCTGAGTTTCTGACTTTAATTCATTGCAAGCCAACAGCAACCGGGAAGTCCATGAAGTTACCATAGTAACTCAATGGACAAAGACTTAATTCCCTAGTTTATATAAGCCAGAACTCATATCCTGCAGACAGTAATGGTCTTAAATTATTTAGGTCTATAAAGTCAATGGATTATATATATTTAATAAATAAGTGTCAGTTCCTTAGTTAGTGAAAAATGGGCTTTGATTGCTCCATGCTGTCTCAAGAGTATTTGTATGTGGGATAGTAAGCCAGTCAAAAAGTCAAGTGGAATGAAAAGGAACAGAAACCAGGGTACAGTGAAAGTAGTTCTTTCCATGTTAAGAGAGGTTATGAGTTATGCTATTAACTTATTAAGTATTTATTTTGAAAAAATTCCTCAAACTGAGCTGTTAAGGTCCATAAATGCCACATGCATTTAACAGAAGGAGAGGATGACACACTTAGAATTTTGCAATCTAGTGAAAACCATGGTTTTGGAGTCAATTGTTGTTGTTCCCAGATCACAAATATAATTTGCAGTAGCACTGCCGAGGTAACAACATGTGAAAGAGCAAATCTGAAGGAGAAGTCTGTTGGAAAATGTGTTATGAACCACATAATTTTGTCACGGGCAGCATGGTTTACTGAGAGACATGACATATTTTTGGATTAAGAGTGTGGCATAATCAACAGTTATTCTGGGTTGTGTCAAGATAGATGTGAAAAAGTAATAAAAAATAACTATGTATTTGCTTATTTCATACAATTTCCTGCTTCTCAGCTTCTTGATCACAATCTGAAAATCTTTTACCTAGAATTGATTTGAGATCACCCACAAACTGAGAACAAAAAGAATTTTCTTTTACTATCTGTTTAATTTTGCTCTCCTTCTCCACACCTTCTGCCTTATGCCACCTTTAGCAACTGGGTAGATTGAAATAATAAACCAGGCCTGCTGCATCGCAGCTTGCCTAAATAACCTTGGTAAATATAAATATAAATATAAATATAATAAACATTCTTTGTGAACATTGCACTAGTAAATGTATAGGGACATTTTAATCGTCAAATCCACCAATAACTTCAAATGTCTTAGAAAACAAATTCTGTGTAATTTAATTCCCTCAATTAATGAATTCTGTAGGTCTTTTTCATGAGATTCCTGAGTACATCAGTTATTTATCTTAGTCCTGCAAGTGCAAAAAGAACGACTCGTGTGGGAATTGCCACTAGAGCTTTATTGTACTTTATGTTGCTTTATTTAGTTCTTTTTTTTTTCCATTTTAATTCATATGCCAGCTTTCAATAGGATATTGAGCCTGAAAGTTTCCCCTGCATTTAATCTGAAGAGCAGACTGACATCTCTATTTCTTCCTGGATGGGAGCTCATCATGCTATCAGACTTTATCCTTGTATTTACATTTTGTGTCATTCCAACTATCGCCTATCATTCCAGTGGTTTGGGTCCTTTTACAGTTTCCTGGCCAGGACTTGTAAACAGTAGATAAATGGCATGAGAGGCAACAGGACATGAAAAACTATTCAGAAAAATAAAAAGAAGATTGTTAACTGTAACCAAAGGAAACAGGGACTAGTTTGATATGCCACTATCATAAATTTCTTTGTGGTTACATATGATAACAGAAGAGTTGGGGTTTTTTTGTGATTTTAGGTAAGCTTGCTTTGTTCAGGAAGTTCTCATGAGTCATGGGATACCACAGGCAGTTGCTTTAATGACAGGTTTCCTCTCATTTCCCTTTTCCAACCTCTGCTGCTATTCAGCACATTCTGAGTTTTTAGGGGTCTCTTACAGAAAACATCCTTTTTTATTAGAAAATGTCTTCTAATTCTGAACTTTCTACAGATATATATTTATATATATATATATATGTGTTTGGGTTTTCTTTTGGCTATGTGTTTTTAGTGTTTTTTTTTTCTCAAAGTCTATTGTGGGCCATATAAACTTTGTATTGTGCGTGCCATAGCCTAGTTAGCCTTCCACTGTAAGCACTAATTTTAATGAAATCATCTGTCCTCTGGACATTCAAAATTAGAAAACCACTCAGAAACCTAGTGTCTAATTCACTGCTTTCACAAAGGTCATCATATATGCCAGTGTAATGAATGGAGGGTATTTGCAAGATACAGATACATGCTTAATTTGGGTTGAAATTTGATAGTGCTTCATAATTTCACTAAGGCTTTGTTTAAACAAAAATCAGGTTAAAGTGTATAGACAACTGGCTGAAAATTCAAGTAGAGATAAACTGGGATTACTCCCTGGTCTTATGGTTCTGCTACAGAGAAACTTGTAAAAAAAAGAACAACAAAAATATTTTAGTCCTGAGTTCTTGGTGTTATTGCCAATGCCTGTCAGCTAGCAAAGTAAATCCTGCACATTTTCACTCTCATTTTCCTTCAAATTACTTTTGTGACCTCCTTACCCCTAACTGAAATATGACTCCAAATATACATCACTAATGCTGATTATGTTATTGTACTATTTCACCTTCGCTGTGCAGTATCAACAGAGCAGAAACAGGGACAGAGTATTGGCATGGTGCTATAGAATCTTAAACACAGCACAGAAATCCCCCTCTTTGGGAAGGGGCCAGGGCCATTATCCATGCTAAGAGTGCCAGCATAGCAATGTGAAAACAAAACAAAAAATCCCCTCTGGATAGAAAGTGTCATTTTCCAAACAAATAAATACAAGGGTTTCAAGTTTTCTTAGTAGAACATTAAAATAAGTTCTACTCTGTAGAGTAATGAATAAATCTAGTGTGTTGATTCTGCTCATTGCTGAAACAGTGTCAAGAAGGATTAGGTAAAACTAAAAGAAACAAATGTATGAAGCATTCACACACAACCTTCAAGAGAAAAGAGGTAATGTGCCAGCTAGAACAGGAAATAGATAAAGGATTTTAGAGCACCTGAATTTGTCTTTTGGGACATCTTGCCATTTCCTTCACTTGATATCCAATGAATTTTACAGAATGCAAACAGCAATATTTAAAATAAGCACATATGGAAGTACTACATCTTAAAATTGAAATATGCTTGAACAAAACATCTTACTTTGAGAAAATGATTGAACTCTGAGCTATTTCAAAGTTGACAATTTCCAAATTAATCAAATTATCTGAAATGTTTCAATGGAATATCTTTGTGAAAGAGAATGAGAAACAAAAGTTATCTCATAAAATTCCAGTTCATATAAAGAGAAAAAGAGTGTCAACATTTTTATGTCTGGATCACACTACTTGCTTTTTTTCAAATGCTGATATCAAACTGGATGCTGAACTATTTGCAGCTAGGATTAAGTACAGACCAAGTAGGCTTTGTGAAAAGGCAACCTTAAAGTAAGACATGATCTATATTCTGGATTCTTGCAGTTCAGTCTATTTGGATTTATAATCTTTGTGGAAACAGCAACTGATTCAATACACAGGGCACATAATTCATCTGTAATGAAAGCACTTCACCTTGAAGAGCACTTCCACTGGGTCTCAGTAGAACATTGTTCTATATTGAGAATTCAGTGGGGGAACTGTGCTTAATGGTAAATGAATTTTAAGAGTCCCCTTTTTATCCCCTCAGAGGACTACATTGCTCTTCTGCAATCCTCTTACAGAATAGTTTGCAGTTTATACCTTATAGTTTAACAGCTTTTTTCAGTAGTCTGCCTTTTCCCTCTTTTCTTACACCAGATACTTTTGCTGCCCCTGGTCAGCCCCTCTTGTTCTTTGAATGGAGAAATTGTATGTTGTGAGTTGAACAAAATATAAAAAAAATTAAAAGGATTTTTGATTTTCTTTTTTTTTTTGCCAGGTTATTTACTACTTATAAAATAGAAGAGAAAGTTTGAAGGAAGAAAATGTCTGATAAGGTAGGAGAGTGACCAGCATGCTTACAGCATATTTTATGGCTTCAGCTCCTTTGTAAAGATGGTTTCTTTTGAAGGCTAAGGTTAATCTCTCGTCACAGGACTTTTTCTTGTATAATGTTGAGTTTGTTGAGCATTTTAATACAAGTTCGAAGAACTACTTCCAGCATCACTACACATAAATCCAAATGCTCATTCCTCTTTAGAATGCCTGTACAATATCATCAAAACTGTGGGATTTATTTCTGCTGAGGAAGCAGAGGGTTTAAAAGAACTGAGAGACAATTATTATTTCAAGATAATATAATATTTTATTATTTTAGCACATTTGCCTAACTAATATACAAATATCACAAAGATTGGCACAATATATATGCAAAATAGAAAGCACTTGGAGCATGATTCCTTTATCCATCTGATAACCAAGATCCTTCCTGACTTTTTCTTTATAGAAAGAGGTCGCCGACTAGATTGAGTTCAATGGAGTAAATTGAACTCTACAGGTTGTGCTTACTGCTGTCAGAAAATGGGAAACTAATCTCAAACCATGGCAAAAAATACCCCTGCTGTAATTATAACGTGTTTTCTTTATCACAGATGTAGATATGGGAGAGTTAGAGTGCATTATGACTATTGAAAAACAAAACCTGAACATATAAACATCTATACAGAAATATTCTGTATTTTAGAAATAGTTCAGATGTTCAAAGTATAAAATAGCTTCCAACACTAGAAGGGATGTTTTTTAACACACCATTAACATCACTGGTGGACTGCTTCTGTACATACAGGTTGTGGCCCTTAAATGACCACAACCAACTCCAATTTATGTTTGCAAACTAAGCAACTTATGTGATTTGATGAAATGTTATAAATGCTATCACACTGCTTATCTTTTATATATATGTAGCATTTTTTTTAATGGTAAATGGTGGTAAACTATTCTTATATGTTGATAGCTAACTCGTTGGGTTGTCCTGAAGACCTAAAAAAATTGCTTTTGAGGTATGCCCTCTAAAAATCTTCAAGTCCTTGTGTCTCCAGTGCCAGATACTTGAATTAATATTTTTTTAATGCAGAAAATTGTTTCAATGGTATTTTATGACCATTGTTTATAAATATCTTGGTGTTTAAAAATAAAAGTTGTGGGTTTTGTATGTAGTTTAGCATCTTAGTTTTTCAAAACTTGTTTTCTTCAATTTCATTTCCTCTCTTGAGAGAGGGATGTGAGAATATAAAAACTTGATTTTTTATTTTTAACTTAGTTTTCACTAATTGTGAAGTAATTTCAAACCAATCTTTAACTAACTCTTAAGCTCATGAAGCAATGCCACGCAAGACAGAGCAGGCTGTGACTGATAACCCCCCTGGGGTTTGTCAGCAGCGCAGCTGTGGGCTGAGTGCCTAAGCTTGGTGGTGTGACTGGCTGCAGGGCTGGGCTGGCTCAGCATCCCGGTTATTCCCTGTTATCTCCTTCCCCCAGCTCTGGGAGGCAGCAAGCCACCGGCAGCTGCTGAGGCTGTCACCCATGGTTCAGCCTCGCATCAAGCAATCGATGTGTCTGATGGGCAAATACCTTGCAGTGTCTTTTACACAGATGAACTTGCTGCCACTTGACAGAGTTCCAACCTTTTACACCTATTAAGGAAGGAAACAATAATGCTGTCCTCTTCTCTCCAGGGTTTTCTATATGCTGCCCCTGACTGTGTCCTAAATGAATCAAGAAATCAATTTACAGCCTCTCAGCCTCGGTTAAATCAAACTTATTCACAGTTTCTGCTGAGTAAAAAACATCCAATGCTTCTCCTCAGTACCCACTGTCATTTTAACAAGATCTGTCAGAGCTTTGGCCAAAGCTACACTGTCCAAAGTGTTTAATTTTGCTTCATTTCTCCTCTTTTTAGCTTTCCTTGTTACCTTTTTACTATTTTATTACTTTACCTTTATTAGTATTATTTGTGTAAATTATTTCTACTCCTAGAATCATTGTCTGCTAAATACAGCTGCTAAATGAGGTATAAAATTAATTTTATCACCAGAAAAACAGAACATAATATGGAATAAAGTTCTTTTATTGAAAAATAGAGACTGTGAGATGAAATATTACAGTGTTTATTGTGAACTTACAGATATTATAGGCCTGGTAATAACGTAAGAGCTTATCTAGTATTTTTCTTGCAAGTGAATGTTTACTCTTTATGGCATAGATAACATTTTTGCTTTTAATAATACAGAGCCTGAGGCTCCCATGTTTTCTTGAGATGACATTTATTAATTTAAGCACCTGAAAGTTAAAGATCTAGTATAATGTCCTATGCAGCCTCCCTAAATAGTCAATGGAAAGAGAAAGTATCTGTGCTTTACAGCATTGTAAGAAAGGTAAGTAGCCTATGGAGTCTAAAACACCATCTTTCTGTTCAGTGAGAATCCTGTCAATTAACCTAAGGTAATAAGTTACTTAAAGACATTTACAGGCAGGTCACATGTTCCTCTATTAGGAATTTTTTCATTTCAGTTAGCGAAAGATGATTCCAGTAAAGGAAATTAGACAAGGACAAAGATGTTTCACAGATTAATTCATTTAAAACAATCTTTAAAATTCTTAACAAGCATGCTATTTATCTTCTTGGTACAAACTACTTTGAATTACAATATAAGCCCTTTTTTTTTAAACAATTTATTTCTAGATTGAACAAAAGGAATGATGTTATCCAAAAGAGTTGACATTTTGTCCTTTGTTCCAGTATATTATTAAAAAAAAGACAAAAAACTTCAGAAAACTTTTTCTCACACATTTTTAATCCCTACTTAATACAGCTGATTGCCAGAATGCTTTTTCTCCATGTGATTATTAAGATTTATGATCAATATGATCACAATATCATAGTATTTTGGTATCATACTAACATATATAAATCCTAACCACTATGCCATGTAGAAAGGAAAAAAAACCCTTTCTTTTGGATATGCACATACATCAAAGCAAAATGAAATTTTATTACCTCCCTTTATAGTTTTCTGTGATTTTGTCACACACGCATTAAAATTCATTTTTCATGCATTAGAGGAAAATACGATTTCAGTCTTTTACTGACATTAATTCATTCTCCAGTAGGTTCTGCTATATCAGCCTGTAGGATCACCTTATTTCCCTGGTTTAGGTATAGTGAACATTCTCCAACATAGCCAGACAAAAAAAAAAGAAAGCCTACAGGCAACAATTATGAATTCTTAGAAATCTAAAGTTGCTGCCAGTGAAAGGCCACTGAAATTATTCCAAACAGAGTTTATCTTCAGATATCCTACTGAAATACTGTACTTTTTACTCTCTCTGACATATATGATTAGTAATACTCAGGAATACACTCTATCATTTTTATGATGCAACAGTTTTGCTGTGCTGTCTAGTTTTCATTTGAAACAAAATGGGCTGAATCAGATTGTAGCAGCTCAGACTTAAGCAGTATGTCTCCACTTGGAAATCAGCTATTATTCTGAGAGGCTATCTATCAGAAGAAAACAAAAAAAAGAAAAGAAAAGAAAAGAAAAGAAAAGAAAAAAAAAAGAAAAGAAAAGAAAAGAAAAAAAGAAAAGAAAAGAAAAGAAAAGAAAAGAAAAGAAAAGAAAAGAAAAGAAAGAAAAGAAAAGAAAAGAAAAGAAAAGAAAAGAAAAGAAAAGAAAAGAAAAGAAAAGAAAAGAAAAGAAAAGAAAAGAAAAGAAAAAGAAAAAAGAAAAGAAAAGAAAAGAAAAGAATAAACAGGCAAACTACACAACAAAAACCCAGCAGAGGAAAAAGCAAAAATCCATAATTTATGGCAACTTAACAGTTATTCACATCTGTGAATTATTCACTTTTGCAGTTTGTATAATAAAGATGGCAAATGTGAATATAAATTTATATTTCAGAGTTTCTTTGAATGTTTCATGCATGCAACAATACCATGCTTGTAGACACTACATTTGGGAGTAAGTTCTTGCTTTAAATTTTCTTCTCCTTTGAGAGAATCATTTTATTTTGGGGAAATAAGCAATATTATCTATTGAAACTAACTTCTTTTTTTAAAATATGTAATTATTTGGGGGGGTTAGGTTAATAATTCTTAGGTTTGCTCTGTAAGGGCTTGCTGTAATAGAAATCTTTTTTTTTTGTTGGTACTGGGTTGCTAAGAGACCTCAGTGACTTGTCTGGGTCCTTCAGATGGTAGTGGTGGAACTAACTAGCTCTGCCCATCAAACGGGGATGCTTCATGATCCAGTCTTGGGTTGTCACCTGAGGGTGGCTCAGGCTCCCACTGTAAGCAGTTTACGGTACTGCTGAGCAGGAGCTGGCAGCAGAGGAGGAAAGCTCTGAAAATCCCAATCACAGCCACAGTCGTGGGCTGGTGCAGAGTGCTGAGTATTTGAATGGGGAATTCCAGTCAGATATCCACCTGTGAACCAGTAGTGGATGGGGCTGGGGTTGCTCAGAGAGGTGCATGGGGGAGGGACCACACAGTATGTGAGGAGAGAAACTCTTTGTGTGTGGAAGGACTCTTAAGAGGGAGTCAGAGAGACCCATCCAATGCTGTGCACCATGTGGTGGAGACTGCTCTATCGACCTGCCTGAACTTCTTCCTGGAGGGTACCATCACTGCCACTGCCACAGGCTGCAGTAACTTAGGTAACTTAGCCATTCAGGTAACTTAGCCCATTTATTCTCCACGCTGTCAAATTGACTTTAAGCTGTGACAGTCTTTGAGTCTAGGCTCTGTTTTCCTGTAATCTTTAAGTGGAAAAAAAATTTTCATAATATGCTCGCTTAACAAAATAGCTGAGATAAAGAATTGAGTAGAAGAAAATTATATGTGAGGCACCAGAAAATGAGTCTAATTTTGTAACATTTGCACACTCCTGAAAGAGTGCATATGAAAAGCTGAGCAATCATCACAGTTTATCTCTATATGACATTTACAAATGCTATTTATACATTTTCTGGGTCAGTCTTTTATGAAAATATCCATGTATGCCAGCTATCTAATGACCTGGCATTTGAAACCAATTCAATTTATATGTTAAATTTGATGTTAGGGGAAAACCAATACACTTACCACATTTTCGTTCTGTAAATCTAGTTGTCGTCTTAATTTGTCTGGAAACATCTTTTTATTTTCCAGGGGTATCTCATGGGATATAAAGTAGCATAAATCATTCTAGCTCATCTACCACTGGGAATTACTGTTAAGGGTAAATTTTGGCCTAGTCAATATATATCACAGTGGTACATAAAAACAGCACCAGCAATGCCCTTAATTTTCTCCAACAACTATCTGCCTCATACAGAGAAAGACAGAGTAAGAAATCAGCTCTACGAAGTTGAACTGGGCAGTAATTGAAAGGAGCACTGTTTTCTAATTTGAGAGGAAAGATGGAAGGTTTATAGTTTGCTTAATGTTGGCACACGCCCTCCTTTCTGTTCTATCCCTGAAGTTTTCTGCAGGCTCCGTTGGATGCTGAAGAGCCTGGGAAGGATATCATGAGTGTGAAAAATTGTCATGGCTCATGGACCCTTGGACAATGATCTCTTTTTGTGTTTTTCACCTAAAGTATGAAATAGAAGGAATTCACTCCAGTTAGAGAAAAAAAATCTCATTTCATATTGCTTCAAATGTCATGGATAAGTCAAAAGGGAAAGCAAATTTAGGACTGCTCCTAACTTTTGTTTGTTTCCATCTTCTCAAGAATACATGACAATGTATCAAGGCACTAGGGAGCTTCTCAACCAGTTTGCATGTAGGTGTTGATGCCAACATGTAACACAGAGCATGGGTTTGTGTAACAGCATGTGTGCTGTATGTCCATTTTCAGTAAATGTCTAAAA
Organism: Corvus cornix cornix; assembly: GCF_000738735.6. Classification (NCBI taxonomy): domain Eukaryota; kingdom Metazoa; phylum Chordata; class Aves; order Passeriformes; family Corvidae; genus Corvus; species Corvus cornix. The sequence goes on along the minus strand of NC_046333.1, from coordinate 98,731,401 downwards.
AAGATGCAGAAAATATTTAGAGTATTTTGGATTATATAAATTCTTACAAGCTGCTGTGTTATGATTTTGTTTATGAAGTTTGTTGGCAGATTTCTTGAAATCTTCAGAGTGCTTCAAATCATCCAGAAATCACAGATTAATGATTTAACAAGGAGTCACATCTGTTTTGGTTTTGTATCTTGTGTTTAGTATTACCCAGAAAGTGGGCATGATTCCTAGGAAGTGAGCTCTGTTCACTTGTGACAGCATCCAGTGAACCACAATCTCTTTGCAAAGCAAGATCAGATACAGATCTTTGTTCCCTCTCCTAATAAATTCTGCTTGGGACGTATAGATACCATTTAACAATTTAAATTTTTAAAGAGATGTTAAATAACAGCTTTCTTTGCAAAGATTTTTGATCCTCTTTTTTTTCTCTAAGCAGTTTTGACAGATTGCATTATCCCACCTCAGCTTGTGAATCACAGGAGCTTGATATTTCCCACATACTCTAGATATCCTATTCACCATTCTGAAAAGGTTTTCTACAGGGAAAGGAGTGTGTAACCACAGTGTCTTTACGATTTGACAAGCATTGTCTCTTTAAATCCCTTTTAATTTTTGTAATCTTTCTAGTTAATGAAAACACATCATTTTGACTACACCATCTGAATGCTAACAGTGAAAAACCTCAAACCTTCTTTATGCTGCATGACAAGGAGGGCAGAGCATTTGAAATATTTGAAATAATTTCTATTATTGCTTAATATACTTGGAAACCCAGTCTTAAACAGAAAATTTATAAGCAAAATAAAACTTCAAGAACTTTAATTTTCTCTTTTATTTAGCACTGTCTAAAAGATCTGTAAAATACTGAGAAATTTTGCAGCCATATTTTATACTGATTAGGTTTTAATCACGTTAAAGACTTAACAATAGTATTCAGTCACACTTAATTCTGTTATTCTTTTGTTACTTATATTTTATCATTTACTCTACTCAGATGTGTTTTGACTTCCAGTGTGTCAAAATTATGTGTAAAAAGTAAAATGCTAAATGACATCTTACACTTCCTCTAATGTTTAGTTAACAATTTTGCAACTGCTGTCACTCCCTAGTTATAAAAATATATATATGCAGTGTCAATGCAAAAAAGAGTTTGCCCTCCACAAATTTAAAATTGCATCAGAACATATGTGTTAGAATTCTCCCTCAAGATAATCTTAGCAATCCTCAGGTATTGTATTTTTAGTTCCAGTACTGTATTTGCAAACACAAAATCTTTTACTGAGGTTTTACTTTCTTTTTTTTCTGCTTTTCTCCTAATTAAATATCCCTTTTTCCTTAATTATGTTGTCTCAGAAGGAGTTTGCTTTAATAGTTAGGTCAGTGGCCTGAGAATGAAAGATTCTAATTTAATACCACCTTCCATCGGCAAGGTCTTCGCTATGTTTGTGTCCCTAATAGAAAGCCTGGGAGAAATGTTCTTTTGCAAACATCGTTAACAGTTACATCTTGTTAGTAGCAGCAACTGCAATTTCTTTTGTGCTGCAGGCAATGCACATGCAGAGAAGAGACCTTGATGTCTGTACCCAAAGCAGAATTATGTTCCCAGGTCTGTCCCATGTGGTCTTCATCCACACCAAGTTCCTCTCTAATGGATGTGTACTTTGTCTGCTTAGCAGGATCTGGAATGAATCCAGGATAACCAGGATAGCTGAGGCTACCATAGACATTCTCTGGCCCTTTGATTCATCCATTTTCAGAAACAAATATTTTGTTGGATAAAAAAATCAAAGGACAGATAAGAAAGACGTGTTACACCTCACTCCCTTTAGCATCGAAGGGGTTGGAACATAGTTGAAATAGGAAAAGGTTTAGGAACTGTGGTGGAACTTATCTCTACTGCCTGTGATAGAAATCAAAACTTTCTATGACTTACCAAGTGAAAGGAAGACAATGGTTTTCACCTGAAAAGGATCTAATAATTTAATTCAGTATTATCTATTGTATTGTTAGATCTGTTGGCACAATTACTTTATAAATTAAACTGATTTAAGAAATAGCCAAATCTTTCTGATTAAACTAAACAAGAAGATCCCAAGTATATTTTTAGAGAACATGGTGCAAAGAATACACAATGGAAATTTCACCCAAAAGAATTATAAAGTATCAAAGCAAATAAACCAAAGAGTAATGATGAAAAGCAACAATAGCTTAAACCATAAACATCATTAAAATATGCCTGTATAGCATATCATATATTGTTTTCATATATCGTTTTAAAATTCTGCTGATATTGTCTGAAAATTACTTCATATCAGTAATTGGAAAAGCTTCTGACACATGAAAGAAGTATATTGACTTCATTTTTAAGATATACATTTTTCGGTTTTGAATGTAAAGTGTGCATTATAATTTCATAAATTACCTTTTACTTTTACCTAGGTAAAAGTAGTTACATTTTGCTTCTAAAAATGTGTGGCTTTCCATAGTAGATTTGTGTCTTTGTTCTTTAATTTTAAGCTACTTCTCTTAGAGTATTTTGCGAGCAAGGCCCTCTTTCATCCTCTCTCCATTACCTAAAAATAATTCCAAGAATGGATTTTCGTTGTCTAGCTCTTTCACTGATGCATTTTTTATTCTGTAAAAATGCAGAAAGTCTGAACTCCCGTCACAGCCCTATATTCATTTTATGTAAGTGCTTGGTTCAACACTTCCAACAGAAAAATGCTGAACATTGAAATGTATTGTTATAACTCCTAAAACTGAGTCCACAGATCAATTTTTGCACCTTAGTGCAAATTTATCCAGGTATAAAATAAAAGTAGTTTATCTGGAGTGCTTTTGCAACCACAACTGATTCTAAATAACAATCTATTAAAAAATAATGTTATAAGCCAAAAGCTGGGTAATTCCCACCAGTTTCATAGCAAAATATTTTGTAGAAATGAGCAAAATGACAGACACTCAGTATTTTAATACCAAATCAGCAGCTATTAAATATCTCTGGGCTATATTCTACTGGTTGTTTCTTGGCTACAGTCTATTTGAAGAGTCTGAGCTATAAAAATAAATTATAGCTACCTCCAGTAGAAGCATTACAAAAGAAACATGCAATGCAAATATTTTGCCAGTGTATGTACCACACAGTTCTTTGAAAATCTCATTTATTAACAAATTGCTGTTCAACACTCGAGATCTGACAAAAGTAGAGGCACACATTTTCTGTGGTATGACAGACTTTGCAGTTGCTAGGTGGGGGATTATAAAGAGAAATGGGAACAGAAATGTCAGTGAAATTAAGGAAAAAAATATATTATTTCTGTTACATCAGAGTAACAGAAGAGTATCAAGAAGGGAGTATTTCCCACTGTTCCTTTAAAGCAAGAGACTTTTCACGCTTCTCGATGTCACCCTCAGAAATTGTAAGCACACTTTCGTGACAGTCACTCACCTAAGTGCAGTTGAAGTAATCACAAGCACTCTGTCAGAGCTGGGGGTCTTGCAAAAATGGATTGATAATCAGCATGAAAATTTTAGTGTGCAAGTTGAACACAAAACAAGCATAGTGAGTATTTCCTCTGTTAAATCCAACTTAGAAGTTTGGAATTTCACAGATATAGAATTAGACAGAGGACTCTGAAAAAACAACAAAGGCAGATTTCTCTTTCTAGAGGTTTTGAGTGGCTTCTGGGTTTGTCTTTCCCTTTTGTGGCTTTTGCACTGGAGGCACCCAGGTAAGTGTTTTAAGTTTGATTTTAGAATACAAAAAATAGAAATAAATATAGAGAGAAATATCTTACCTGTGTAACTTCAGGGCCTTCTAGGTATAAAGGAATGGATATTACAAAAGTTGCGTGAAACATGGGATGCAGAGAAGTAAGCAGTTCTGTTTTACTTCACAGATCCTCAGAAAGCTCTAGGAGTTACAGCTTCCTGCCAGTATAAGTCACTTGTGCTTTTACTTTTGAAAACTCACAGTATGACACTGCTTACTGCATGCTATTTTGGGTGCCCTGAGTAAAACTATGAACACAGGCACTTTTGTGCAAAACATCATAAGGCCTCTCTGATGTTCATTCAGAGTTCAGAATTAAAATGCAGAAGGCTCTAGCAAGCAAAATACAAGCTGATTTTCTTCTTCCTAGTGGAAAAATAAAGTACTCCCTGGCAAGTAACCAGGGTGGTGGGAAGGTAATTCATTTTGTGTGAGAGCATTTTGCAAGTGAAAGGGATATGCCCTCTGTTTAGAGTTTAGTCAGGGAAAAAAGTGGCCAGTTTAGAGTAGTCACAAAAGTTAGTCAAAAAAGAGAGTTTCTATAGTCTGGGTTTTGCCCTCTGGTCATTTTTTTCCCCACCAAATAATTTAGTTTAAAAAATAACAAAATCTTCACTCTGAGAAAAAAACACATGCCCAAGATATTGGTTTATTTTCCTGCGTATTTTTAAAGGCACTAAATAAATGCATTTTCTTTTCTTATAATTCCTTGTGAAAATTGAATTTTATCTACTAAAATATAGGGGTTTTATAGTCAAGTGAAAAATGTAATAAAAATAATACAATTTAAAATACCCCACAAAACCCCCATAAAAATATTGTGGAATAATTATGCAACAGGTTATAATTTTTCATAGAAATCAGATTTCTCTTAAGTGAATTTAGGAAATTTTGAGCAATAATTCAAATATTCATTATGCTTTTATAAAAAAATGAGGCTATTTGGTGAAGAAACAAGAACTGTGTGTTGCAGTAACACTTCAGTAATTATTATGGGAGACATATTTATGGTGGTATAATTTAGAGCCTAGTACCACATCAATTATAGCTCCAGGCCAAGAAGATATCTGAGAAGTCCTAAATGGAAAAAACCAAACATTACATTTTGTCAGACATAATATGTCCTGTTAACTATAGAACAAAAACTAAAAAAACCCTCCAAGCAACCTATCTCAAGAAAAGTTCTCTCTCCCTTTTTCTTCTTCCTCATCCAGTCTCAGAAAATTTAACAACTGTTTCTATGTGGAAATGTAAAACTTCTTGTCTGTACTTCTGTCACATATATTGTACCTTTTTTTTTTTTTTAAATAAATTACGGCCAGCTATGCAGATCTTAGTAAGATATCCAGGAATTTCATGAGCAGAGCACAAGAAATGGCAAATGAGGAAAGGTTACTCTTTAGCATGGATAATGCTGTAAACCAGCACGATTGGACCATGGTCTGCAAAGGGAACAGTTCTGGTTGATGAAGATGTGAAGTCTGGTGCCTTGGCTAATACTGAATCACTGTTTACTGTATTTACATCTAGATGTCAAGGTCAAATTAACTGCTCCCAAATAAACACAAACCCCCCTAATATCACAGGCTTTAAAACTTGAGTTGAATGGGCTTGAAGTAACACAGGAAAACTGTCCACCCATCATGTCCATCTTGACAGAGTCAGAAAGACTTGTTCTCTGTAAGAAAGTACAGTGTAAATTATCTGTGCAGCTGGATTTTTGTAAGATTATTCAGAATTACTTGTGAGTCTTTTGAGGATGATCTCATGAAAACTTCTTGAGGATTATCTCATCCTAATGACTTCAGTTTAGTCGTTTAGTAACAGTTTCTGTATCAGGCTGGAAATTAATACAATTTATCAAGTAATATACACTTTTAGCTTTAAGTAGATAGATCAGTTAAGATTTTTTTTTCTCAAATAAAAGCTTTATTACACAGCTTAAGGTTCTTTGACAATACTGTGTTCTTAATACACATTATTTAATTATTTATGAAATTATGTATGTGAAAAACAAGCTGACATTTATTTCTGCTGCTCTTACCTCAAGCATTTTTTGCCTGTTCTAGACAAAACTTAATTTGTCTAAATCTTGACATTAGATTTGAGCAAGGGAATTAACATGAACTAAGATCACATTTTCATATCTTCTACACATTTTATCATGCTTGGGTTTTTGTTTGCTTTTTTGTTTGATTGTTTTAAGAAACAGGAATGTTTGTTGAGAGCTGCTAGTCAGTAAGAATGGTGACATCTTACTGTTGATTCATGGTCTGACATCGGCTGTGAGGTATAGCTGGTGCAAACCAGAAAAATGTGAAGGGGAGAAGGATGCTCTCCTAAGATCTGTGGAAACTGAAGAAGTGTATTTGGAATTCAGAGATATGTTACAACTTACCACCCAGAAGAACAGCTTTTTTATGAACTATGCTTCTCACTGACTTTCTACCCATAAAGAAGAGGTGACATTTCATTCACCAAGGCAGAATTAACTAGACATAGATGTAAGAAAAGGGCAAAACCATTGCTGACAGTTGGAAAACACAATATTCTCATTTACTGAGAATGCTGGATCCTGTCACAGGACGTAATCTAAGTAAGATGTGCCATGTGAAGCAAACATAAATGAACACTAGAAAGCAAAAAAAATAGAAGTTTCTTGGAAATGCTTGTTGAAGAACTGATTAGTAGAACTGACCATAACAATGGCCAGGTTTTTGACAAGGTGAAGATAGCATGGAAGGAAAGCTATAGCTATAGCTAAGCTATAGCTATAAGGAAAAAACCCCAAAACTAGTTGTATAGTCTGCCCCTTAAAAAAGAAGTCAAATAATTCACACAATTATGAGAAAAAGTTTCTCAACTCGGAAGAGAACACATTCCTAATACAGTGTTCTCATGAGATAAACAATCTCCGCTTCTCTTTGTGTAGGCACCTGTTAATGGCCAGCAGACTTTACAATATTAACATTGAAAGGAAATAATTTGGACTGCCACCTATGGAGGAAAGCTTTTACCCTGTTAGCTCTTTCCTGATCTCACAGACCATGATATTTCCCACTGAGGGGGCCCTCAGTGATATGGGAGAGTTCAGCAGAATAACTCTACTCATCCCCTGAGCAAAACCTTCCAGGAGGTTTGGAAGAGTTGAGTGAACTTTTTTTTTTCACCAAAATAAATAAATAAATGTGTTGTTATATAGGCAATGGGAAACAAAAAATCCAGTTAAACTGTTTAGAGTATTTTCTGTCTCTGTTGTAATTAAAAATAGGAATTCTATCCATCGATAATCTTGAGCTTGAATTAGGTGTTTGCTTAGAGGTAAGTGCATGATAATAAATTTGGAATTAAAATGTCTATATAATTTAAAACTTGGTTACTGATCAGCCAACTATAACAGGATATTTATTAATTTCTTTTAAAGGTAAATTTCTGTTCAAATATAGTGATATGGATATATCTGTACATGCTATCATGCTATGCACATGACTTAAAGAAAGACAGTCCTAAGAATTCAGTTGGGTAGTTATCTTTATTTCCCTTTTTTTAAGGAAAATATATTCCATTTTCCAGCAACTGAATAAAAAATAAACATGGGAAAACCCAAGAGAATTATTTGGTTTTTAAAAAATTAAAGATAATTGTAAAAAAATTTTAAAGGGGTCATTTTTCATTCAAGAAGATGCAATCTTTGACATTTGCCTTGTTGGACTGATCTCATAAGATTTCACTCTCTTGGGTTCACTCAGTGATCTGATATCAGAGCAAGTTGAATTTACTCAGTTAAGGACAGGAAGTGTTGGGGAGGAGAGGAACAGAACCCATGATTTCAAGGGGGGTGATTCTCCCATATTATGTCTGCCCAAATCATGGCTCTTGTGTTTGGAATTTGCACTTGGAATTTTCATCAGGCTAAGCAGAATTACTCCAGGCTGGGTAAATAGCCAGCACAACACTGCTGGAAGGTGAAAGTGCTGTGAAAATAAAAGGAGTCTCATTGCTCACAACAGCAGTGAAGCCATTCATAATATCTGTATCTCTGGAGACTCAATACTGAATCTGTGGGAGTTATTCTATTTGTTTTGTTTCCTTTTGTTTTATTTTGTTATTGTTGGGATCTTTGGCATTTCTAGACAGACTTATTAACGGGGATTCTGATATGCAGTTTTTCCTAAAGCTAGTCTTACTTATAACCACTTAAGGGAGGTATAGCTTCAAGAGGAGCCAAGTGGAAATGAGACAAAAGAGAAGTGAGGCCTAGAGGGCTTCATAGGCTGAAATGCAGTAACATTCTTTTTCATTCCCGAGCAGTATCTTGTCACTATACAAAAAAAAATATATACAATGCTGAATGAAAGAATGGCTTTTTTTTAAATGCATCTTTTTTTTCCCTTCCTTTCATCTTTAATAATTTTGCAACTAGAATTCTATTTCCACTAAAATATCTTATAAGTCTGTCATAGTTTAGCAAGCATAGTCCCGGAAGGGATGTCCTTGCTAAGGGGTGCTTACAGTTTCCTCTGGGAACTGATAGAACCTATCAGCTGGCCAGTGTGAATATGGACAATTCTCTAAGCCACTTAAAGTTGTGACCACCTCTGTGATCCACATTTAAGGATAGACAAACTCCCCCCCAGCTCTCTCTCGTTTCCGGCGCTGGCACAGGTGGCTGCGGGCCCCGTGTGGGGGCCAGTGGGCCCGGCCAGGCCCTGCTTGGGCCAGGCCGGGCCGGGCCACGGCCATCCTGGAGTCGATGGACCTGTTCCAGCCATGGAACCCCCCCCCACTGCCTTGCCGTGGGCAGCCGGAGCGGCTCGGCTCTCCCCCCTCTCCACTGCGATAAGAAAAATTCAACATTCCAGCTGCAAAGCTGCAAGGCCGAGGTGAGATTAACCCTTTTTATTGCTGTGAAGAGCTGAAAACCTGAGGGAAGAGAAAGAGGAGATGCTTAAAGCTGAAAGTCTGTTGTGAAGCTATGATATATCAGAGTACCCCGTTGTAATTTCATGAAGATATGGGGGGTGGAGTGTTCAACTCGTAAGCAAAAGCACCTGCGCTGAGATAGGCAGATGCTGACGCAGCTGTAATTTCATGAGAAGTTTGGACAGGGAGAGATGGACCAGATGAGGACTTTTGCTCCAAATGGGAAAGGAGAAAACCTCAGTCCCTAGAGATGCTCCCAGAGATAGTCCTAACGATGAAGATGATGAAGACCCTTTGCTCCCAGGGAAGGAGAAGGGCCTCTGTTTTTGTTTCGGAACGGCTCAACCTTAAAATTGTACCCCAAAAAACTTCAAGAGTGGACCCTCGAAAGCAGTTGCGGGAAAAGCTGCAAGTCGGGGGAAGGGACTCACATGCAGGCAGAGAGACTCCTCTTCCTAAATGGACTGAACAATATTTGGAAGTGGGCGGCTGTCTCGTTGTGATAATGTTTTCATAGCACGAGCAAGAAGAGACTTCTCTTTCTAAATGGACTGAACAAGGTTATTATGGCAGTGGTAAACAGACTGAACATCTTAAGGGTTGTCTTTTTACATTGTCAGTGGGAGAAGGGAGGAAGGTGGGGGGAGGAGGAGAGTTCTGAAGGTGGTATAATTTTTTTTCCCTCTTTTGGGTCTGTTAATAAACTTCTTTATACTCTTTCAAGTTTTGTGCCTGCTTTGCTTTTCTCCTAATTCTTATCTCACAGAAGATAAACAGTAATGAGTATTTTGGACCAAACCACTACACAGTCACAGCTTCCAGAAGAGAAGATAGAAGCTAAGCATGAGTCACTGCAAATATAAAAATACATGGATTAATCTACAATACTAATGAGAGTCTTTTTCATTGAATTATCTAGAATCAGTTTAAAAATAATTTTGTGTCTTTTTTTATATTATTTAATGATAATAATGTGTGGGTTTTTTGCTTTCTATGTAATGACTTTTTTTCCAGGGGGGAAAAAGTTTAATGAATTGCAACAAAATATAATTACTTAAGTGTGTATTTAGTGGCTTGTGTGAAAAGTCTGTGGAAATGGTGCATGACCATTCATTAAAATAATCTGAATATCTCACAGTAATCAGACCTTTCCAAAGATGTTTCCTTTCTCTTTTACTTTTCTTTCCCCTTTTCTTTTCTCAGTGAATACTGTTGTGATAGAATACACCGTGTTTGGCAAATAATATGCAGACACCCGATTGTCTTTTCCTCCTCTGTTTCTATTCCCATCACAAGACAGAATCAAATAAGAATGAATTCAGAGCAGGAAAATCTTTGAGATGATCCCCTGAAGGAATGGAGTTCTCTTATTGTCTTACTATTTAACAGTGTTTAGATATAAATTGAATGAAATAGGGGATGTCATCTCATCTCTATCTTTAGCCTGAGGTCTCATGCTGATGATCAGATCCTAAGAGCCTGAATTGGGCTGGTGTCTGTAAGTAACTAGTTCATATTCTCCCACCTGTCTCCTGCAGAGAGGACAGTGCCTGTCATGAGATACAGATCATATGTAGTGCAAATCAGAATTCAGTTGTGAATAATAAAATATGTTGAAGAATAACAAGACATATTTTTTCCATTTCTTTACATAACCCTCATACACTCTTTCACATATGTGATCAGTCACCTACAAATGTTAGAGCTTTTCTACTTCTATGTAAGTAGCAGTATAAGTCTTAGCACACCCATTTACATGTAGAAAACTTTAAGCATGAACACAGAAGAAATATTAGAAATATCAAATGTATGTTTATGGAGAAAATATGTAACTATAACTGTGTCTGATCAGCCCAGTATCCTGCTGCACTGTAATGTCCCAGTTTAAAAGTAAGTGCAGAAATTAGTACAAGAACTGGAATAGGGGCTACAAGTCTGGGACATTTATAAAACAGACACTTATGTACAAATTTCAGTGGCAGAAAAGTAACCGTTGGATTAGTTCAGCAAAACTAAATTCAATATTCCAATTTCAGAAATGTCAATGTGTTTTGTTTTGCTTTGATTAATCCTCATGACATTTCAATTCCCAAAAAGGAATGAAATCAAACAAAGAACAAGAATCAAACAAAGAACAAAGAAAAAATCTGAAGAATTATGTAATGTCAACACTTCATCCCATGTCCCACCAGCAAAGCTTAAATGATAGCTTGGAAGACAATTGTGTGAAATTAAAATCCTTTGAGATCAGCTTCTGGGTAAGGATCCAACTCTCATCACTTTTGCCACGAGGGAAAAGAAAACAGAATATCAAATATTTTTTTATTTTTGTAAATGGGTGCTAAAAAGATTGCACAGGACAATGTTCCCTCAATCTATGCTCAATGTACCACCCTAAACCTCTACCTTGTTTTGATTTCTAGGTAGGGAATAGAGGACAGTGATGCCATGATGATTTTTTGCCTTTTCTTTTATATACCCCTTTTATATATATTTTTATAGGTTTTTGTATTCTTAGTGTTTTTTAGCCTACATTCTTAGACTTTTTTGTCAAGCTAGGAGACTAAACATCTTAGAAGTCTCGTAGCTAGGGATCAGTGTGCCCCAGACCCCAAGGTCCTCTCCAGAACACATTTTGTAAACTAAGGCAGAACCATCCAGGGGAAGGTTCCTCAGGGAGGGGGCTCACTCGAGCCTCTCACTGGAGAATCTTTGATAGATATGCTAATTAGTAAAACCTATATTGTTATACCAGATCTATTGTGTGGGTGCATTGTGGTGTGCATTTCAGTGCATTCCACCTGGACGTGTGCACCTAAGGATCCTTAAAAAAAATACCAAGGTAAAATCCCTTTTCCCCTTCTAACTGTGTTTGATTCTTGATTTTAAGACCAGGAAAAGGCATCAAAGGAGTAGGGCAATTATTTTGAGTTCTCTGATTTCTTAGAATCAAAAAACTGGGCTTTTGTATTACACCCTGAGAAAAAGTTTTTCAGCCAGCAAAAATGAATGAGAAGAACTTTGCTTTGTTCAACACCAAGACCACCTCCCATTTTGTCTGGCTTTGTTTTCTGGGTTTTTTTTTAAGAATTCCCCTCCTTTTATTTGCTTAGAGTTGCATTCTGGGCACAACAATTTAATTGATTATAATGACAATTATACTAACTTGTTTCCTTCCACATTTACCTAGAGGAAGCTGTGACGGGGTCTGCACCATCTGCCCTGTGTGGTGGGCCAGTGCCTCCACCCAGTTGGAGCTGTTGAAGGGCGAGTCTCCAGTGCAGACCTCAGACTGCAGTAAGTGCCAAGATCTTTCTCTTGGGGTAGGGATTGGCAGCAAGCAGGGGTAATGGCTTTAAGGAGGGTGGATTAAGATGAAATATCAGGATGAAATTCTTTACTGTGAAGGTGTTGAGACACTGGAAAAAAGTTGCCCAGAGAAGCTGTGGATGCCCCATCCCTGGAAGTATTTAAGACCAGGTTGGATGGGGGCCTGGTTTAGTGAAGGTGTCCCTGCCCATGTTGGGGAAGTTGGAAGTGGATGACCTTAAAGGTCCTTTCCAACCCAAAACTTTCTGGGATTCTTTTCTATGATTCTATGATCTTAAAATATCAAAGACACGAAAGATAGCACTGAGTTACTGCTGTTTGCAAAATGCTTCTATTTGATCTATGAGCAAGACAGGCAAATGTAAATATATCTCGCTTCATTGGCCACTGTGTAGAGTCCACCAATTATACCAGCTGACACCCTGACGTGAATCCTACATGAGTAACAGCATGGAAATGCATTGACCTCGAAGAGTCAGAGTCAAGCAACAAACAAGACCTTGTGTGACAAAATCTGAGGAGAAAAATCAGCCTGCTTAATGAGGTATTTCATGGTAAACTGAAAATATTCACAAAACCTCTTCTTTTTAAAAACATCATCTCTTTATATGTTTTACTCTTTGGTATCAAAGATATAAGATGTTAATATGGAATTTTTCTATGAATTTCTGTTGTATATCTTTACCCACTGGAGAGGGAGGAATGGATATATGTGTACAGATGATAGTGGTGTATCATAAGGACAATTAAAATATAGTAAAAATATAAAATAGAGATTTTAAGCTGTTCGATTTTTTGGAAGGGGGGTTTGTTTTTGCAAAACAGCAGAGAATAAGCAGGAAAGTTGTGCAATGATGCTAAAGCAATCTTGTGAATGACAATTTCACAGTATTTAGGAAAATTTCTGCTACTGGAGGACACAAAAGAATAAAAGAAAAAAAAATGGGGGGTGGTGCAGGGGGGGCAGCCAGATCTCCTCTCTACAGTTATGCAGAAGTCTAGCCAAAATTAAATATGTGTAGATGAAGTAAGTAGGCTGTGGAGAGAGGGTAGGAAGAGATTGACTATTCTAAATTGAAACATCCAGTTCATCTTTCCAAGAATAAACCAGATGGAGAAATTGTGACTGGATTGGTTTGGACACTAGCCAGATGGAGGACCAGTTATTCTGGCAGACAGGAGAAAAGGGGAGAGCAACCTATGAGAAGCACAGCAAGGTCCCAGACAGATGAAGATGTGAGTAGCCCAGGAGCAAGGTCAGCCCTGCCTTGGGTTCTGGCCAGCTCACCCACAGCAAGATGGAGAGCAGCTTGTGCAGTGATCAGGCTGCTGCCTTCAGGAGCCAACCCACCTCCTGTGTCAATGGCAAGGCTGTGGGGTTTCACACAGGGAAGGATGTTGATAGGAGAAGCACCGTTTATTGTCACTGGATGATTCTACTCTTTAGAGAAGGTTTAGAGAATCAGGAAGCTAAAGCTCTCAAGGATGAAATGAGACATTTGGATTCTGCTGTTTCGTGCAAAACACTGAAGATCTACTTTGTATTTTTCACCTTGCTTTTTGAAGTGGAAATTCAAATTTCCCAGTGTTTCAAGATCAAAAGTAACATTTATTTTAGGCCCAGTCTCAAATTTGACCATTTTGGCAAAATTTCTCTCTGTATCATGTTTTTTATATGTGAGAATTTTCTAAATTGTAAAGGTTACTTTTTCCCTTCTCCTTAACAAAATTCCATGCCTGTATCCAAATGCAGATTTGAAATCTCAAAGTTTGCACCATAAAACTGTGGAAAAATGCATGTGACTGAGTGAATAATCTCGAAACTAAGATACATGGATGATATATATGTAGCTTCTTTCACAGGCACCGATATATTAAAGGTACCAAAAAGCAGGGTTTATCTACTTGGTTGCACTTCCGATCTTCTGTGATCATATGTAACCTCATAAAATTGATCTACTTTGCAGTAAAATGACACTCATTGGAGTAGTGATTAGTATAGCTCTTTATCTTATCTCTCATCTTAATTTCAGTGATGAGTGCTATATATGCTGGAAAGCTAAACATGTCCTGGTATTCAGGGTCCTATATGCTGTGCAGGATTCTCTAGTGATGGCAGCTACCTGGTCAGAGTATGGAAGATCACCGAAACTGGTATGAAAAAGAATGACAGAGCTAAATTTAGTAGAGAGTGTAGCCATAGCTATCTAGTTCTGCTCTACATTATATGGACTTGACAATTTTTTTCCTTCAGCCATTGGTATCTCCATTTTACTACCTCTATAGAATTGTAGTTTCCCAATGAAGTAAACTCTTAAATCCAAACAGTGCTTCAAGTCTTTGCTACCATCAATCTGGACTGTATGAAGAAAGTAGCAGTTTCAAGATTTACAGCTTGTTAGTTTAAACTGTGTTACAGAAAACAAAATCAAATGGCATATGCCATTGCAAATTCTGTATTAAAAAGCATGTGCCAGGCCTGACCTGCAGAGAATAATTTCTGCATAGTCTCTCACATGGCTCTGTAATAACAAAAAAAAAAAAAAAAAAAATCTTCTATGCCTATGTCTAATAAGACAATTTGTTTATTAGATTTATCAGATTTCCATTGCCAATGACTTGGTGCCTGACTTTAGAATGCTCAGTCAGTCAGTGATGCTATAAATGCCTTATGAATGGACTACATCTTAGGAGCACCTTTTCCAAGAAAGCATGCCCAGCCTTCAAGCTCTGCAGAATAAAGTCATTGCTTGTTATGGACTACAGGCTTTGCAGGCTTTGTGTTGAGGAAACATCACATGCACTAGGACTTACCAGGCTTTGCCTGGATTCATGTCTGAAAATCTTTTTTTTAGCTTATTTAACAGTAAAAGATGTTATCTAATGTTCAGTTCAATAATGATCTGTTTTCTCTTTGTTTAGCTTTGTACAATTGTATAACTCTGTATACACATGCATTTGCACGTATAGCTATATGCACTTTGGTATCTGCTTGATATCCATATTCAGCAGCTGTGTTTGGTGCAGAATGAACTCTCTATGACCCTTGAGTGAAATGCTGCATAGCGGAGGGGAGGCACAGGATAAGAGTGGAGGCCTTAAAATTATGGGCATGGGATGGTACGAGAGATGACATGCCAATGTTTATGAAAAGAATGTAACCTGGTAACCTGGGTAAACATGTAAAACATGCCATATGTAGTGCATTTGGATCTGACATGGCCCTGCAGAATAATGAAGAAAGATCAAGGTACTACAAATGAAAAAAAAAGGCCCCAGGCAGTGACAGGGAAGATGTTATCCATAACAAGAGTTAGCTACTTCCAGTGAAGAGCTACAGATGCTGATGCTTCAATGTAAAATTTCCTTCAATCCTCACTGACCTCAGCACACAGCAGGGCACTAGAAAGGATAAACACTTCACCAGAAAAATAAAGAGAGCATACTGGGAAATTCGAGCATAGCAATTTTAATTGTCCATATTTTGAACAGCGACTTATTAATATGGTAGTTGTGATAATATTAGTTATTATTTCATTTGATTCTTGAGACTATAATTTGAATAAAAATGTATTGATTTTGAAGATAATGTGTTTGTTGCCCTTTGTTTATAACATGATTCGAGACCTATTAATTCAAAAGGAATTTAAGCAACCCATTCTACAAAGCAGATGCACCAAACTGGTAGCACAAGTATTCATTTACCACAGTGTTTTGGAATTTGAGATTCTTTGTTCATCAGACAAGTTAATATTTGCCCTGTAGCATGAAGTTTTTGGGATATTCAAGCAAAAAAAGGAAAGGCTTATGAATAATTATTTATATGTCTTTGTTCAGCATTCTGAACATAGTAAAAAATTATTTAGTTCACACACAGAAAAACACAATACAGATCATAAATGAAAAAGACAGTGTTGCCTTCTCATTTCAGTTAAGAGATTCAAGAGGAGGTTTTAAGATAATGTTTATAACTTCAGTTTTGCAATCTTTTCCTAGGTCAAAGCATATTCTGCATGTTCAATTATTGGAATGAAAAAAGTAATTTTCAATAATTTAATAACTTTAATTTTATTATTATAAGCAATAAACTACGTTGTCAAAAAAATGGTATGCAAACAACATATCATGTCAATTGGCTGATGTGACAGTTTGTCCTGGATCATAAAACTTTCTGGAACCTACATTTCTAGGAACATGAGCATTCAAATATTTCTTCTTCAACACAATAAATAAATTCAGCTTGTAGCCTAGTAATGCTATTTCCAGAGGAAATTAGTTGATCACACATCACAGGTTAATTTTTCTCAATTAATTTTTCTGATTAACCTGATACAATGGGTTTATAAAGTATTATTTGCCATTAGGATTATTTCCAAAAGACCATCTTCAACAAAAGTAGAAACAAAGTCTACAGAATAATACCCTAAGATTCATCAAACAAGGTAATAAGTTTTTCTCATCTTCCTTTTTTAATGTCACATCATATAATATTTACGAATTATAGCTTAGTACTTTTTATATATAAACTTTTACAGTTATTCTTAAAATAAAAAAATATAGAAAGGAAATGTAGAGCTGTTCAAAATGTAATTTGTAGCTAATAAAATTAACACAGGAATATTACAAGGAATAATATTCACTCGCTAGAGGTCAATGATATTTCATTTTTAGTTGTATTTGACTTTCTGCCCTTTTTGCTTCAAATGCAAATATATTGTCACAAACTAATTCACTCTTTCATATTACATCTTTACCATTTGATTTATTTCATAAAACCTTCAAACTACTAGGACTGTAATTCTGTAAAAAAATAAGGGAAATGACCAAGAAATAAATTTATTCTGATGTGTTACCCCAGTAGGTTAATAATGTTATTAGTTTTTCATACTATGCACAGTAATGTCTAGGAGACTTTAACAAATAGTATTTTCCTTGTGTTAGGTACTGTACATACAGAGAATAAAGTTACTTCATCCAAAAATATACATATATCCTAAATATTTCAATTAAAAATCAGAGGTTCTGATGCTGTTTTTAAAGGTTAAGTCTAATATTCTTAAATTAAAAACAATAATTCATCATCTGTATTAGATCTGTTTGTTTTAAGCATAACCAGGAAAATATCAGAAAATGGATTTTTCTTTCAACAGTAAAAGAAAAGCTTGAAAATATGTGTATGTCCATACCAGAGCACTTCCATTGCAAAGAAATTATCAGCTTTGAATTGACCAGTGTCAGTGGGTCTGAAAAGCTGGAGATTTTCTAACAGCTTATATTTGCATTAGAATTTGAATATTCTGTTCAGTGACCCTAGCAGATCAGAAGGACATAGAAAATGTTCTGAGACCTCAGCTTCTGTGTATTGCCATTCAGGAAGTATAGCTAAGAGTACAAATGAAAACTACATATTCATAGATATTTTTAAAAGTAAAAACTTGTGTACCTTTGCTTGTTTTGTACTCAGTTCTTGATTAATTCAAAATACTTTCTTATCTTAAAAGGAAAAAAAAGTACTCCTGGTGTTTTATACATATAAAATGCATTTTGGCTGTGTTTAACTATACTGGGCACTTAGGCCAATTTTGTAGAGATATTTTGCACCAACCTATTACACCAATATTTACAAGCTGCGTTCTTCATATTCACTTAATGCAATATCCACCCTTCTTCATCTAAGCTGTAATAAACATAACAGGGATAACTACTTACAACAATCTTTAAAAATATTTTTGCAGACCATGCTTTCTTCTGAGAATATTTATGACCATGAATATCAAGGGTACTTAAAATATGTTCAGCAGAAATATGGAATAAATGCATTACCAGCACAAAAGTAATTATAGAAACATTGGAAGAGCCAATGAAACATAGATTTAGAAGAAACATAAAGATTTTAGTTATAGGCTAGATTTTAGTTATAGGCTAGCTGTGTTGGAACGGGTGGAATAGGAAAGAATTTGGGACCAGTGAGACTTAATTAAAATAGTTAGGAGAGCTGGACCTGAAATGGGTTTTTAGATGTTAGTAACCAATTACCAAATAGCTGATGATCTGTCATTTGCATGTTTGCTTAGCTGTGCTTAGAATAAAGAGTACAAATATTGATAAGTTTGTGTAGGGAACAAGGACAATTACAATTTCCTCCCTTTGTGGGAACTTGTCCAAAAGTCATGCAAGAAGAAACTTAGAGGTCACTAAAGTAATTAGGATTGTTAAAGTTCAGAAAGGCAAAAAGGTCAAAGTGAGGAAGATGAGTTACTTCATCTTCCTTAGAACCACTGACCCAATTCAGGACCACCGACTCAATTCAGAACACACACTACGCATGCTTAATGACATTTAAGCTCATTTCCATACGAAGTGGAGAATGGGAGGTGTTAACGCTATGAATATGCATTTGTATTTTGGATAGTCATAATATTTGGAAATAAAAAGCTTTGTGTTTGCTTGTATCAGGGCCTGCGTCTTAGGGAGCTATCCCACGCAGAGCCTGGCGCCAAATAAAACATGCACTTTCTGACTCTAAACTGTTAGAGAGTTTTTGTCCGTCTCAGTTGGATATCGATATTAGATCGATATTCATATTTTGGTAAATCACCACATTGGATGAGACTAAGGTCTAGCTAGATTAGGAGCCAGTTTTCAACAGTTTGTAGTGGTAACTGATCCAGAAAGTCATCAAAATGAGGTAGCAAGGCATTATGGGGTAACATGATCCTTACTTCTTCTTCTGAACTATCCTTATCAATAGCCTGATCAAATCCTTATGTGGTTTCAGGTTTCTCCAACATTATCTTGAAGACAGAGAAAGGTAAAAAGTATCTCCAACAGAGCAGAGTAGATCTGGAAGAGAGAACAGACTTTTGAAAGGGTAATAATACTTCAGAATGACCCAAATAACTCAAGCCTTTCCACAGAATGAGTAAATTGAAAACATGTCATGATTCCCTCCACTACAGTGCGAAAAGGACTCTGCACAAGGCACAAGGACTGGCTAGGGTGCATTTCTTGAAGAAATGAAGAGCAAGTTAGGATCTAAGCAAATAACCCCAATAAAGTTCTAATACGTCAACACTGATAATTAAAAATTTACTATCTGACACGTAACACTGAAGATTTAGGTTCAGAATTTTCCTATTTCTTGTTTTTGGAGAAGGTGCAGTAGCAGTCCAGGGGCTGAAGTGATTTCCCATGAAAGTATCATACAGGCATTTGGCCCAAAACACAAAGTCTTCCAAAGTATAGCATAAATAAATAAATAAATAAATAAATACTCAGATCTGTGTAGAGAGTAGTTACTAGAAAAAAACAACACTGCTGGGTATTACATATCAGTACACATATCTCCAAATTGTAGTACATTCAATTCTTTCTCAGGAGAAAATGGGGAAATAGATAAAATGGTTGTGATTGTTTTTTGGGTTTTTTTACCAGGTTTGAAAGAAAGTAGCCAATGGAACAATATAACAAGGAGTGCTATTCACGTCACCAAATATACCTAAGGTGAGAGAAATAGCAATCTGTTATAAGCTAAAAATCAGCTATATAATAAACAAAATCAGCTACATAGTAAAATACATTGAAACGAAATATGACTTGACATTAAATAGGAAAGCTGAAAGCTGGTAATTATTTTTAAATATGGAATCAAATTAAGAACCAGTTGGTATTTGCAAAGAACAGATGTTAAAGATGATTATTATAACCACTGACAATATTGTATCTTATAATATGCAATATACTAGCACAAAATAGCGTAGAAGGAAAAGTAAACCTCTGTTGAAAACACTCACAGTTTTATGGGCAAAAAAATGTCTTAATTAGTATTAATTGAGATCCTAAAAATATCGTACATGCATTAAGTAATCTAAAAGAGTCATACTTTGCTTATAAAAAGATAAAGTAGAAAAAAAGTTCACCAAACTCCCTGAATAAAGAAAGAAGCATAAAGAACACTGACACTTTATACAGTGATAATGGGAAAAAAAGAGCTTCTCACATCTGCAATGGAGCAGCTGACAAACACTAGTACTGTGAACATCCATATCAGCATCTCTATTACATGCACATTTGAGCAGTGCAAAGGTACTACTCCCAACAGGAGATGTCACTGCCTGCTTCCAACCATGGAAAAGAACAATGTTTCTTGTACCCTGTTGTAAATACAGTTTTTGGAGTCCATGGGGCATTCAGCAGGGACCTTAAAGGAAAGATATAAAAATTTAAACCAGTAAACTATCTAGCTCACAGCTAATATATGAAACAGGAAGAAATTACTTGCTAGAAATCAAATATGCATACAAAACCTCAAGAAGAGTTTCCAGAAAAAACCCAAACAATCCTGTTTAAACATAGAATGTGTCCTAGGCTCAGTAATAGCGGGGTAGACTCTAGGGTAGAGAGGGTTTGTTTTTGTTTTGTTCTGGTCTTTTTTTTGCTGGAGTAAAAGGACTGTCAAAAGATGGAAGACTAGATGAGCTTTGAGAATGATGTTCTGATAATGGCCCACCTGGATCCCCACTTCTGTTTTTCCTCTTTTATCTCCCTAACATGGGTTTACAAAGAAGAGATTATCATGAGAAAGTTTGCACCTTCTTTTTGTTAAGGATAGCTGCAATAATTTCAGTACACAGATTAGGAACTCAGATAAATGAAAAGCCAGGAATTTTCAGGCACTAAAAATATCTTCTAGAGCTTGAACTTGACTTGGTAGTCCCAAGTTGTGTTTTAATGTTGCTGCTTATTATACTTATATTTTATTTGCTCCTTTCCTACCATCTAATAAGGAAACTGAAACTGCAAGGATAAAAAAGACAGAGAGGGAAAGACATACATAATGTAATTCATACAAAAGTGCTCTAAGTGGCTCATTTAGATATAGTTTTGACATATGGGCTAAATTAAGACTTTAAATAGTGCAATACATCTTTTAATGCAAAAGAAATAGTATAAATGGGACTCAATTAATGAGCGGAAAATGTAAAAGACATTCTGGAAAAGCTATAAATTGCTTACTAAAATAAACCAGCAAAATTAATAGATAATGACTCTTGCAGCTCACTGTCATGTCCTCTTAACCACAACATCCATCAGGAAAAGAAAAAAAACATGCTTAGACCCAGTTATTTTACTTATTGAAGCTGCATGAGTGAACACTCTGATGAGGATAATTGAAACTCTCTTAAATTACCAACACAGAGATATATTAGGACTACAGATACAAAAAAAGGTTAATCCTTCCAAGCCCCGTGTGTTCACACATGGCTCCCTGTGTCTGAAGTAAAAAAGAGGCATCTATCAGCAAGGCATGAATCCTCAGGGTGAGGGGATGGCTTCTGGTCTCTGCTCCAAGCACGGCCTGCCTGCCTCCCAGGCTGCTGCTCCTGCAAGAGGAGCTGGCCTGCAGATGGATGGCAGAGCAGCGGCACAGCAGGCAGCCCTGTGGGAGCAGGGAAAGGCAGAGAAAGGTGGGCAAGGGGCAGGTCCCTGCCTCATCCACTGGCACTGCTGTGTCACTTTCCCTCCCAGGGAGGAGGGGAACAAGGCAGCAGGACACAGCACTGTGTGTTTCACCACAAAATGATTAAGACAACAGAAGTTTTTATTTCCTTTCCTGTAACTGTTCATGTTACCGTTATTGCCATCTTCTGAGAAAAATTATTCATTTCAGGCTTCAACAGTTTTATTTCATGCTCACAGAGGAAAAACTGATGCGGTGTTGTGATTATTTATATTACTGCTGGGGATGGTGACATTAACACTGACATTCAAAACCGATGTATAGTTCTGCTTTACAAAAAGTACATGTGATAGTTACCATGTCATCTTTGATTACTGAGCTGCCATTTACCTCCTCAAAGAACAGCAATTATTTTCTTTTTTTATTAGACAAATATGAATAATGCAAAATATTAAGATGAGTTCTTCTCTTTGATCTACTTGTATGAAGAGTTTTTCTTGTTACAGTATTTTTAATTACTTCTAAGAAAACCTAGCCACGCATGTTCTACCACTCTTAGCAGTGCCATAGACGCCAATGAAGTTTTGTGTATTTTTAATTAATTTATCTGGTGTCTGCCATAACTACAGTTCTAAGGAGTTGGGTTTTTTTTCTTTTCTTTCTTCATACTTATTGTACATATGGTGATTTCCAATTTTTAATTTATATGTCATTTCCTATAATGCTCTTTCTGAGGTTGCTAGAATGCTCTCACTTATTGTCTAGTTTGTCTGTGTCTTCAAATAATTATAATTTTCCCCATTAATTCTTTTTCCAGTTCTCTTTTGCACACTGCTGGAACTGGTAATCTTTTTGATATTTCAAAGAGGGGCAGCAGAAAACAGAAATTATATCAATAGAAGTAAACCAAACACAATATGCTGGGGCATATCCAGAGTACTATTTATTTATTTACTTATCATAGACAGTTTAGTTTCATCATTTTGCTTTGGTTACGCTTTAATAATTTCACATATAAAGCAAACATGCATTTTTCTGTTTGGTTTGGGAGTTTCATCAAACTAACTAACATCAATATTAATTTTGGTCATTTACACAAATCTAGGGACAAGCAATGCAATGATTTAGATGTAAGTTGGCAGAGTGGCAAAACATGATTGAGACCAAATATTGGAATCAGACTCCTGAATGGAGAGAAAATGCAAGTTTTTTTACGGAAATTTAAAAATGAAAATGAGGGTGATATTTCAAGCAAATTGGTAGAGAATTGGATACATTACATCTGAGTCATTACATCTGAATGTTTTTGAACCACCCAGGCAACAAGATTATGCTATCGATAAGGCTATAGATCCACAGAACTGAGGAACATCTCACCATGCAGAATATTTTGAAAAGCCTACACAGTTATTGTGGTGTTTAATAAAGAAGAGCCTAATCATGAAAGGGCAGTCTATTACAATATATGAATTTTTTGAAATACTGAAATCTGCTAAGAATTTAGGAAAAAAGGAGAAGCAATATATGAAGGAATAGGATAAAATATGCACAGTGGTATTCATAGACAGGACAAAAAAAAAGAATGCTATTCTTTATGGGACAGCATGAGGATAGATATCGGGGGAATAAATCTAGCAGTGAGAATAGGTAAGTTATTTCTTGCCTATAAAGTGATAGGCATTGAGTTAGGAGTGATTTATACAGGAGTTTACCATGTGATGTAACAAAAAAAGTTTGAGGGTGATGAAGGTCTAGATGCAGGAAGGAAGGTATGTAATAACATTTGGCTTTTAGGCCAAACTATTAAAACATCTGTCAGCAATGTTTTAAGTTCAGATGATTCTGCCTTTTGGTAAAGGAATGACCTAATGGTGCCTTAAGGTCCATCCCAGTTTTATTTTCTATGTCACCAGGGGCCTGGGATATGAGGTTATCTTAACATCATGTCTTTAAATGTTAAAAGGCTGCTGTAACAATTTGTTTCAAAAGTCAGTTTTCAACAATGTAATAATCGTCCTTAGCCAATCTTTCTACCTATTATCCAAAAGTTAGAGATTGATTTATACTGCATGGATGAACATATTTTCAGTCTTCAGTAGATTTTAAACCCATTGAATGAAATGTGGAAGGAAGGATCTTTTCTTTCAAAATTTATTTCTCTATACTTCTCTGAAATCTTTTAAATCTTATGTCATTGGCCTCAGAATGTGTCTTCTTTTTCCATGATGTTGTGCTTTTATAAGCTCTCATCAACATCAGATAGCCTGGCACCAGATCTGGTATAAAGACAGGGATTTTGATTTGCACTAGTGACTACAGCAGCTGGACCTCATATGAAACTCTGTTCCCATTCTTACTTGATTATAAAGTCTGTTAAAACATAACAATTTCAATTCTTTCTAGATCATGAAGACTGTCTAGGAAGGGCTAGCCTCAAATTTTATGTTTACATCCAATCTTTGTTTCTGAAAATCAGTGAAATAGAATAATCAATAATTTTTCTTCCTTTAGAGAATTTAATTCAGTTCTGGACTAAGATTAATATAAAAACATTCCTGAGGCTTCAGATGCTGGCCGTCAGATACAAATCACAGTTTTAGGAAACAGTCATTGCATGTGCCATTCACTCCTAAACAGAATTAAGTAACTATGTCAAGTCAACAAAACAAAAGAAAAAGCTGGGAAATTTGCTTCACATATTTACAAAAATACATCTATTTTTACACCACTAAATATTTGAGTGGAGTAGTGATGTCAGAGTATGAGGCCGATTATTAATATGCAAGTAAATTTATCCATTTTAAGCAAAAGACCTTGTGCTAGTCCCAAATACATTTTTGCTCAAAGATAAATAGCCTAATGGCACTTATGGAATATCCTAAAGTGCTTTACATCAACAAAAGTTACTATCATAGGTATTTGAGTGAATTTTACTTCACATTGAATTATTATTTATGTCATCCCTGCAGATACATGACTCCTCTGCAATGTATTTTCATTAAGATTTAATGGGTTATTCCTAATGAGTTGGCTTCTTTCTTTCTTTGCAGCTTTTTCCCTGTAGTAAAACTTGTTACTAGAAAAAAACCCTGTATTTTTAAAATAGTACACCTCAGTGATATGTTTTTTAGTGAAGAGTGTGTTTCTGAACTGTTAGAAGAACAATACTTAGGAGATAATATCTTGTAAAGGTTGGAGTGCTCTCTATTTTTCATGTGGTAGTATAATAAGAAACAAATGACAGGCTGGGAGGAAGAACCTTGAAGTGATAGCTACCTGAATAGAAATGAAAAATGGAGGGAAAGAAGTTGAAGGACCTTGCTCTGTCATATGTGTTTCATACACCTAACTCAATGATCAGTTCTAGCAGGACACAGGCACTTGCCTTAGTGACCTCAACTTGCTAGTGCAGGTGGGAGTCAGTTACTACTGCAAAGAACAAAAAAAAAGAGGTGGACTGATGATAAATAGCAGGCAATGGATGAAGAAAAAAGAAAACAGTTAGATAGAAATCTCCAGACAGCATGAATCCATGGAGAAGGACAGTTGGCCCAGTGTCATATTTGCTGAGGTTCTGTCCTTTCTTCCTTTTTTTCTTTTTTTTCTTTTTCTTTTTTTTTCTTTTCTTTCTTTCTTTCTTTCTTCTCTCTCTCTCTCTCTCTCTTTCTCTCTCTTTCTTTCTCTCTTTCTCTCTTTCTCTTTCTTTCTTTCCTTTTTTTTCTTTTTCTTTCTTTCTTTTTCTCTTTCTTTCTTTCCTTTTTTTTCTTTTTCTTTCTTTCTTTTTCTCTCTTTTTAATTTTTTTTGTGCAATTTCATGAGGCTTTGTTTTTTTCTTAAAATAAGCATATTTCACATTTATGTACAGCCTACCATGCTTTCTGAATTGTAAAAATAAGAATTATTCTGATGAAAGAATAATTGAATTCAGCACTTACATATCTCTAACACAAAAGTCAAACAAAGAAATAACTTAGCAATGCACCACAATACTCTGCAAAGAAAAGGAAACTTGCTTTGCAAATTGACTGAAGATTGTATCAGATACAAGATGAAATAGGAAAACTCTTATTCTGGGTTTCAGTAGACTGTGGGTCTTTTTGAACTCCTGCACTTTCTGTCAGATAAGTGAATAATAAACTTGTCCCAATTTTCCATATTGTCTAATCTGTCCATTGTGGGCTTGATCCAAAGCAGAAACCTCATAATTAACATACTTTTTACATGACTTCCATTTTAAATCAAGAACAGAAACCAAGGAAAAATTCAGTATGTGAATATTTAATTGCTTCTTGTGTGTAAATTCAAAGCAACCACAAAAGGAGTGATCTAGCTTAATGAAGCATACAGTGATGATGAAATTTAATAAAAATATGTTGATATTGATAAAGATAGTGATAAAGACATAAAGAATAAAGATATGAAGATAGATGTAAAGTTATAAAGATAAATATAAAAACAGACATACTTCTTCTACAGAAGAGTTTTCTTCTCCCATGTGTATCCTGTGAGGAATCTCATGGGGAAGACCCTTGACTATTTTAAAGTCCAAGATGGGTTCTAATGTTGATATTCTAAAATCCTTTGTATTTTCAGCCTGCTTTCACATTAGTCTCTAATTCTCCCTTGCTTTCCACTCTCTTGAACTTGAGGCTCAAAAAGAATATTTTATTTCAGCAGAGAGTCAGGTTTCCCACTTGAATGCTTTGTATTGAACGAAATACATATCCATGTAATTTTGCTTCCTGCATATAATCATGAAGTACTGTACATGCTTGTTGAGTTTCTCTAATTGAGTAAATATGAATTAGCATGAGCAAGGGCTGGCTATAGTCTTCTTCTAAAATGTTCTTATGGGTGATTTGCACATTACCTGTTGCTTGGGCTCGTCTTTGGTGGTTATTCCCTCTTTTTCTGCACTCATTAAATAGAGACATCCTCATGTAGCGCTGGGAGATTATGCCCTCTGCCAAGCAGCATGGCTCTGCCCTGGAGGATGCTGAATAGTACATCTGAGACAGTTAGGAGGACAGATCAAAATCTATGCTCTCGTTGGGTTGCCAAGGGTACTTACGCCCTCACGAAGCAAATGAGGGTTTTGAGTATGTTTTCTTATTTTTCTTTTAATGACCCTTTCTCTGCTTGTGAAAGCTGCAACTGTATCCTGCTCTGTATCCAATTTTGTGGGAGAGCCATGTTTAGGCTTATTTAAAAAGCAGTTAAGGAAATAAAGTCAGCAACAAGGCCTTGGAGATATATATAGACACACACAAATGCACACCCATGTGCATACACATATGCACACATATTTGCATCCAAAATCAGTATTGCTAAGATTTGTTACTTCCTCCTGAAAACAGGAAAATAGAATTTCACACATTTTGTCTTGATTATGGCAAAGATTAGTTAACCAAAAATATGGATTAAAGGCAAAGATGCCTGAAACACATTGCCTTTCTGTATTATGTCAGTGGACTGTTATCAGTGTGAGCAGACATCTGTCTATATTCATTTTGAATTACTCTGCTGGCTTTTTTTGCCAAGACAAATAGAGTGGTAAATGTAATAAACTAAATTTTTATTGTATGACAAGAAATAATATCAGGATCTTGCGGAAGATGTAAAAATCCTGTAAGACAGAGCTTTTACCTCTCCTAAAAGATGGACTCCAGAAACAGAACGAAAAATGCAAAATTTTTGGAAAAAATAAAAACAAACAACAAAGGTACAGGAGCAGGGGGAGAGGATCAGCCCTGCTGAGGTGAAGGTTCATTTTCCCCCCCAAAAAAGCAGCTCAGCAAACTGTGGCAGATGTCACCCTGACAGGGAAAGTGGCAAGCAGCCATCTCAGCTCTGCTTGTAACTTCTTTCACTAGAGTCAAGCTGCTTTTTCCACTCCATTCAGCATGTTTGTGAGTGCTGGGTTTGTTCAGAAGACAAAAAAGGGCAAGAGCTCTAGAATTCAATAGAAGGTCAGAATGGCAATCTTTTTTGTGGGGCCGGGCTTCCTTTTTTACTGTGACATCTGGAGCCATTACCAGAACAAATTAGAGCAATTCAAACCACCAGCAGGAAAAAGTGGGTTTTCTGTTTTTCATACAGCAGAGCTACAAATTTGAGAACAGGAACTGGGGCTCCCAACAACTCAGCATAGCAATAGATTTGCTACACTTGCTTTACAGATTCATGTGGCAACAAATGTAATCAGTGATTAAACTAAAGATGTCCACCCTTCAGCACAGCCTCCACAAAAGGAAGAGAATAAATAATTACACTAATGAGTTTGCACTTCATTTTCAGCCTGTTACAGCGTGAAGTACTAATAGTTCAAAGGAGGCATGCAGCAGAATACAGAGCACACCTCCTCTTTCTGTCTGGCATTTTAATATCGTGACCAAAGCAATTTTTAAAAATTCCATATTCCAGTAAATAATAATGCATATTTTACTTGTGGTATGGATGTAGACTCCTTAGACTATTTAGAACATTAAGTCAGTTACTGGTGCTAAATATTTTGAGTATTTGGCTGACTTTAAGCTTTAGCGTTCATATTCTTTTACATTTCACCCTATACTTAAACAGAAACAAGTTCTTTCTACTGCCTGCGAACATGAAAGCTGCACAGGTAATACATCTTCTAGGTGCATTAGCTGCAGGCAAAACTGGGTCTTACAGATGTAATCTATATTTGTTAGTGGGACTCTGTTCAACAGTAAAACAATTTATTGTGTCAGATTGGACTGAATCTCACTTTCAGGAGACTTTCACAGCTTTTATTGTTAAAATGTTTCCCCTGTAATAATTCAATTTTCTTTTTGATTGTACAAGCTTTTTTTGCAAAACATACCTTGCTGTGATTCAAGTAGAAAAAAATGCATCTTGATGAGGTTGAGCAGAATTGTATGTGCAATACCAAGGTCCCTGCTCTATTAATAGGAAATATCTGAATAGCAAAGATATTATACTGCCCTCTGTTAACTCAGCATTTGTAAAAATGTTCCCTTCAGTCACCAATCTCACCTTTGGGCTGAGAGCCTGTTCTGACATGATTCTGATGTCTTGATATTGGGCTGATGGCCAGCAGAAAATGCCTTTTACTTGTAGTGCTGAGGGTACTTGGGGGACTCAGACTATAGACACACAGAATGGTTTGGTTTTGAAAGGACCTTAAAGACAATCTCGTTCCAACTA
Source organism: Corvus cornix cornix (assembly GCF_000738735.6). NCBI lineage: Eukaryota > Metazoa > Chordata > Aves > Passeriformes > Corvidae > Corvus > Corvus cornix. The sequence continues at coordinate 98,702,740 of NC_046333.1, read as the reverse complement.
CACTGCCGTGGGCAGAGACAGCTTGCAATAGACCAGGTTTCTCAGAGCCATTCAGCCCGGCCTTGAATACTTCCAGGGATGGTTCAACCACTGTTTTTCTGGACAACCAGTTCCAGTGTCTCATCACACCCACAGTAAAAAATTTCCTCCTAATATGTAATCCAAACCTACCATCTTCCATTTAGAAGCCATTTTCCCTCGTTCTATCTCTACATACTCTGGTAAAAAGCCCCTCTCCACTTTACTCCTAGGACATCTTTAGGTACTGGAAGGCTACAATCAGGTCTCTCTGGTGGCTTCTCTTCTCCAGGCTGAACTACCCCAACTGTCTCAGCCTGTCTTCATACAAGAGGTATTCCAGCCCTCTGATGATCTTCACGGCCCTCCTCTTCAATGTACTGTTTCTCTCAAACTGCAGATTATTTAACCAACTACTGTATTTATAGCCGGTTCCTGAATAGATACTTAATAGAAAAAGTAAGCGAATGAAAGTACCTCTTTTGGAACACTACAGGCACCCTCCAAACAGAGAGAATCCATTTGTTCATGCTTTGTTTTTAGGAAGAGCTGCACTCAGTGCAGATTAAGTAGGATTGAAGGATCTAAAAGTTGAGTCCCAATGACACTAAAATTAATCATGGAGTAAATCTTCTAACTCTACCAATAATAGCAACTTTTTTTCCTGCCTTTTATGTCCTCACTTACAATTTTTATTTTTCCAGAATTGGGATCTAATGAAAATAACGTGTTACTGTCTTAGTTCATAGGGACATGGTGCAAAGTTTTCATCCTGCTGTGTATTACCTCTTATCTGCCAGTGTTTTCTCATTACATCACCTTCAAGAAGAAACGCCGTTTTCTCAACAGAACCCTTGATATTGAAGAACATCAGACATCAGACAGATCAAAAGCATTTTGAAAAACTGTTGGGAAACTGGTAAAGGCTTCCTTAAAATCTAGTTTGATAGAATTAAAAAAAACCCAAAAAAAAAAACCAACAAATTTTTCATTACTGGTTATCCAGAAGACTTCAGACATCTCACTAAGATGAAGACCTCTTTACACAGAGATGGTCCACAGTTATCTACCATCAGAATGGGGTGTCTGTCTATTTTATGGAGTCCTTGTGTTCAGTAGGACCCCTAAGTATGAGAGTAGCACTGGATAAAACAAGTTTTTTCTCTATAAGAGGTAAGCTACTCTTCTTAGGAGCCGGGACTTGGACTCAAAGTTTGTCGTGGGTCCTTTCCAGCTTGAGATATGCTGTGATTCTAGGAAGAGATTATACTTTGTATAACTTGCAAGTTGAATCACTGTAACTAGCTTTTTGTTTTGTTTTTTCACTTTTAATAGAGATGGACATGACCTCTAGAATAATGAATTCAAGCCTGTTCTGGTGGAATTTTATTATAAATTCACTATTTTGCATGCTAATCCATAAAAAAGAAAAAAAAACCTACCAGAGCTGATATTTGAGACCTAGTCAACAAGAAGTGCAGCACTTCTTTTCTCACAAAAACAATAGCAACAAAGACAAACCCAGAGTTTTACCATTAAGTATAATCTAATATTCACTTGCCAGAATAAGTCAAGATGACCATACACTTGCAAACACAGAAACCCAAAACTGAATTTAACCAGATATGATTGGTTTATCCATTCATCCTATGCAAAGGATGCTACTATGTTATCATGTTACTAAGATTAATTTACAAGCCAATATATGGCTGTGCTTGGCCCTTGCCAACACATGGGATTACTATGATAACCCACCGGAATTATCAAAAAGAGTTTATGAGTATTCTTTATCCAGAATTTGGCAAGCACCTAATGCGTTTTAAAAGGGCACTGTCACACTAAAAGGGACTTGAGCTGAGTAAAACAACCACCAAGTTGAGAAGTTTGCATTTTATACAGTACAAATTGTACCACAACTTATTTATAGCAACCAAAAGTTTTAGTTTCAGGTGACATCTAAAAGAAAATCCTATGTCCTATGCTCAGCTTAATCTAAGTAAAAACCCTCTTAACATAACAGATATGCTATATTACTTATTTAGTGGTATATACCTTACCTCGTTGGAAGTACGCAGGTAAACACAGTTTAGGATCTGTGGCAGAACAATTATATATAGCACTTTGAGAGAGTTGCATTTCACAGAGCATATTTTTACCTAGGGGCATTTATTTAATGAAACTATTTATTTCAGAGTCAGTATTCCTTGTCTTTATTGTTTCGCAGAAATATACAGATTCCTGAAAATAATTAATATCAGTGAGCCCTGAGGAAAGAAGCAAAACTATCTAGAGTTTCCTTTACACTAAATCACTTCATGACTTTTGACAGTGACAATTTCCTTAGAGAAATTATGTTTTAGGATACTTGTTTTACGTATTTGCTTCACATTCCAAATGACATTCATTCTACTTTTGCTGCAAAGGAACCTACACCTGCTGAGCATTCTGACAGAATGTGAATCATACTCAAGGTTGTTAACACACTTTGCTGTTCAAAATACATGCCAACCAAAATAGAACTTTATTAAGTTCTTCCATCTAGCCTTCCTCCCAGCTATTCCCCTTTAAACAGATGACTCTTAAATGCTCTGTAATTAATGTTAACCTGGTTTAGTTAAAGCAGAGGAAGAGATCCTGACATGATCGATATCACAACACTTTATTCTCCAAAGCTGAATCAAATGACCTGTGAAAAGTACTTTCTATTTTTATAGCCTTACACCTTCATATCTGAAAAAAATGAGCAGAAAGTATAACCTGGGTCTAAAATGAAATTGCCTGTCCATCAACATCCAAAACTAAGATTCCCAACCTGAGTAGTTATTACAACCAGTAATGCAGAAATACAACTAAACAGATGAATCACTCTCAGGTGTTAATGCTAAAATGGAGGGATTGAAAGGAATGCTTATGATTTATTAAAATAAAATTATTTTAAATTAACTTCTACATTAATCTCTTACTCATGCTTACTAGAACACTGTACTGAAGAGCTTCCCATGATATGGGATCATAAGATGTTTTCAGGTATATAATTATCTCATTGCTTATTACTAGAAATAGTTCTAAAAGTGTTTTCCATTTTGTTTTTCTCTCCCCACCCCCCCTCCCCCCCCATTATGTACTCTGAGGGCATTGGTTCTCTGAGGGAAAACCCAAGCTATATGCTTTTATGTGCAGAAAGATTTTTCTTATTCACCAGGGTGGATAACCAGGATAATTGTGTGTGTAAAGGTAAAGGCTTGTATAAAGACAGGGCAGCAAATTTCAGCTGAGATATTCTGGGGCAGGTCACCTTTCCAAGTGTAGAAATAACTCTCCTTTCACCCTCAGTACACAGAGTCAAGGTTTCCCTTCTCTAATGCATGAGAAACACATCTGCCCGAACACAAGGGTTTTTTACTGATTTGTTGTAGAAAATCACAATAATGGTCATTAAGCCGACTCTCACAGAGAAGAAAAAGTAAATCTGTAATTCTTTGTTCTGTATGTGCAGTGCAGCAGTCATACACTGTCCTCATAACCGTAGTCTGGCACAAAACCAGCCTAGTTTCCCTCTGGGCTTACAGTCAAACATTTTGTACAGGCTAACAATAGAAAATGATTTCATAGGCACAGGGTCTGCCCTGAGCTCACCCAGAGGCTTAAAGCCGTTCAGCAAGCTCCCTGTTCCGCTCTGTCCTTTCCCCCTTGTGCCCTTCATTGACATCCAGAACACAAACCATCCTGACTAAATTTGATATTTATATGAAGTTCTCTCCTGCCTGCAACTCACAGATTTTCAGTGCCTTTAAATACCTAGCTGAAACCTCAGTATGAAAAATTGGAATTCTGAGACCCCACATCACATACCATGAATTCGTATACTAGGATAAAAATATGGTAGCTTCTTCAAAATTATTTTCTGTGTACAAGAGAATACTTTTTTTAAATGAAGCTTAGCCTTTGGATTGCAACTGTAGACTGTAGTGTAGTTGTTGGGTGCCATGAAGAACCCTCCTAAAATTTCAGTTCTCACCTGACAACACCTGTACATGGATGCAGTGGTGAGTTACACTGGTCCCACTTCTCAGACATGACTTGGGGTTGTTACTGAAAGAGGCTGTCTTTCCTCACTTCAAGAAAAGAAAAAAGAAAAGTGGGATTTTCCAGCTATTAAAGCACCAGCCAAGGACTCAGGCACTTGTTCTTCTAATGTGATACACACTAGAAATTGCCTCTTTTATGCATCACAGAGGTGTTCTTCACTGCTCCCTAAATATTCATATGGCCTTTTACACAGTGCTGGTACAGTAATTCAAACACATTTGTAATATACTCCACAGCATTTTCAGTACCTGCTGCTATTTATAGTAACTGCTGATGCTAAGTCTTTGGAATTACTGTGAAACAAAAAGGTTGTTTTTTTTGGGGTTTCTTTTCCGAGCATTACTTGGAATGATGTCTATTTTCCACTCAAACTGGAACATCTAAATGTGTTTTCAGATAGGAGGTCCCAGTTTCCTTCACTCACATTGCACACTATCAAGAGGCATCAATGATGAACACATAGAGTGGAAGGTAAAAACTGCTAAGTTACTTTGTGGACTGAGTAACACTGTGTAAAGTTGTAGAATCACAATTGTGGTATATCTTGGAGGGGAGAAGATTCCAAGGAAAGTGAAAAAAGAGAGACATATGTAGATCTTCTTTATGACCATACGATACATACAGTGAAAAAAAAGAAGCATAAATATGTTTTAATTATATTTACAATCAGAATATAAATTTTATTAGAATGCATATTATCTGCAAGTTTTTTTCAAGTTAGATTAAATTCTCAGCTGTGAATTGTACAAACTCACTTGGCACAAAGAAAACAAAATATGTTATGGAAATAATTGAGCACCCTTGCTTCAACACTGAAGAATTGCTGTGAGAGCTTTTGTGGGTTTTGAATCCCATGGCTTTTCTCTGTATGGACAGTCTCTGCCTCTGCCTGAGGTACATAAGATATGAGCTTCCCTTAGTACTCTGATAATCCTTTAGCACCAAAGTATCAGAACAACTAGATCTTGGAAATAAGATTTGCCTTCCCCAGACACCTCCAGCTGCTCTGGCTGAAGATGAAATTCTTTCTTTACAATAAATGTTTTTAAGAATTTGTGACAGGTGTGAGTATTACACATATGGGCATTTTGCTCATACTTGAAAGCAAATTGCTGTCAGACTACATAAGAAGAATCAGGAAAAAACAATAAACAACAAAACACCCTTCCCTGACTTAGTGGTCTCATTGCTCTGATGTATTCTGGGATACTTCTGAGAGCATATCCTCTGCATTTCAAGGATTCTCTAAAATAAAATATCTTTTATACTTCATAAAATCATAAAACCACAGAATGTTAAAGGGGTTGGAATGGACCTTAAAGATCAACCCCCCACCATGGGTTCATGGACATCTCCCACTGGATCAGGTTGCTCAAGGCCTTACCCAGCCTGGTTTTGAGCACTGACGAGACTGGAGCATCCACAAGCTCCCTGAGTGACCTGTTCTAGTGTCTAAACACTCCACACTGAAAAATTTCTTCCTAATATCTAACCTAAATTTTCTCCTTTTTAATTTGTACCCATTACTCCTTGTCCCGTCGCTACAGTTCCTGATGAAAAGCCCCTCTCCTTCTTCCCTGTAGGTCCCCTGTAAAGTTGCTGTGAGGTCTCCATGCAACCTTCTCTTCTCCAGGCTGAACAGCCCCAACTTTCCCAGCCCGTGTTTGTAGGGGAGGTGCTCCAGTTCTCTTATCAACTTTGTGGTCCTCCTTCTGACTTGCTCCAACAGTTCCACCTCCTTCTTAGGTTGAGGACACCAGAACTGGACACAGCACTCCAGGTGGGGTCTCACAAGCTCAGAGTAGAGGGAAAGAATCACCTCCTTCAACCTGCTGGCCACAGTTCTTTGGATGCAGCCCAGGATTCCATTGGCTTTCTGGGCTGTGAGTGCAGGCTGCCAGCTCATGGTGAGTTTTTCATCAACCATCACACTCTAATCTTTCTCTACAGAGCTGCTCTCAATCACCTCTTTGCCTTTTTTTTCTCTTGTTGTCTTTGGTCTTATAATTAAAACAGATAATCATTCTACTTCTTCTCTGCCTTAAGAGGATAATTTCCCAAATGCAAGAAATCAATAATTTTCTTTTCTTTCCAAAGCATTCTCTGTGAATTTGTAGATTTTACCCATTTTGTCTCTTTTCCCCAGTAATGTGTTTCTGCCATTCTGTGTCCTACAGGTTTTCACTGCTCAAGTTCTAGTCTCACAAAAGTTATATTCCCTCTGAGACAGATACTGTAATAAACCCTTTGAGAGCACACCAATTCCCAAGGGCATCACTGCTGCCTGATGAGAACACAGGCATGATGATCATTTTGTTCCTGGTCCCAGAAAGATTTGTTTCAGCTTCTCTTTGCCAACAGGAACTTCCACACTTTCTGAAACATTCAATGATAAGACAGGTAAAACATAAATGAATGGAACTTCACAGCCTGTATCTGATATAATAAACTGTGCTGGTATATTGGTTTTATTTGCTCTGCAGGGGAAGCTGAGGGTGATCTGAAGTTTTGATTGCTGGCTTCTTTGTTCTCTTAGATATTTGGGTTGCATGGAATACAATGTCTCAAAATATGCTATCAGGGGCATATTTCGAGCTCATTTCTAGCCATCCAAAGCATAAATTATGCAGGTACATTTTTTTGCTTTTTAAAGGAGTTTCAATTTATTCATGCTTATCACAAAACCCACTAGCCAGAGGAGGAAAGTTCATGCTAGAAATCAGTCTTAGTTTTTACACTTACAATAACTAAACACTGAAATCCTTTCATCAATATGCTGTTGAGGTCTGCCTCTGCAAGTCTTTAACTTTAGACTAAGAACTTTTCTAAAATAAATTTTATAGCTCCACCAGATGTTATCTATGCTCAGATACTGAAATACTATGTAAAAATGTAAAGCCTTAAGATAGATATAAGAATTATGGGATAAAATCTGTCACCTGAAAAGGTTAAATTAGGTGACCAAAAAGTCTAACCCTGTGGCTGGAAATTGATTAAAGAATAAGGATGCCTTGACATCTCTTTTCAACCTGGTCAGCCTTACCTTTGAAGAGAACTGTAAAAGAGACTGCAGAAGGTGCATTCCACACCATAAAAATAATCCATAATCCTTTATTTGGAGTCAATCTGATCTTCTATTGAGATTGACCTTAAAGTAGCTTTTCAGCAAGACTGAATAACTGCAATGCTAAATTAACATTACTAAAAATATAGTATATATAAGAAGGAGCATTTTAAATTCATCCAGCTTTCTTCTACCTATTGATTTTTAACTAGTAACATTTTGAGTTGTATAAATTTGTTTTAGTCCTCCTTGACTTCCATAAGTGTCATTTTTAAAATTCCTGAACAGTTATTTCATCTCTCAGGAATACTTCAACATCACAATCTTCTTTGTGTGTGCATTCATTTGTCCCTAACAGAGGTCTCATGCAAGAGTGACTGAGAATGAAATTCCTTTCTAAAGTAGGAATTGTGTGTAAAAGAAAATACTCTTAAAAAGGAAGATCAAAATTTTCCTTAGTTCTTTTATCACTGTTCTTTTTGTCTATGAGGAAATACTGGTTTTCCCTACATGGAGGACAGAGGACCTCAGAAAGATTCCAAGCAACCATTTAAAAGCAGCAGACCTTTAGGGACTCATACACCCCTGAACTGGAGGAAAGAAATTGTTAAAGTGAACATTTTCCTTCAGGAGAGTAAAATAAAAACAACTGGAACATATAATAGAATCACAGATTCATGGATTTGTTCTGGTTAGAAAAGACATTAAGGCCACTGAATCCAACCAATTAGCCTAACACTGCCAAGCCCACCATTAAACCATGCCCCCAAGTGTCACTTCTACATGCATTTTAAATGTCTCCAGGGATTGGCCTTGGCCCATCAATCCAGTCTGTTCAAATCCCTCTGCAGAGCCTTCCTACCCTCCATCAGGCCAACACTCCTGCCCGGTTTGGTGTCATCTGCAAACTGATTGAGGGTGCACTCAGTCCCCTCATAATCATATCCAGATTATAGGTACTAGATGTTACACAGGACCAGCTTCAACACTGAGCCTGGGGGAAACCCACTGATGACCAGCCACCAGCAGAGTACAACTCCATTCACCACCACTCTCTGGGCCTGCCCAGACAGCCAGTTTTTTTACCCAGTAAAATTTTTTACCCATGCTGTTTAGAGCACAGAATGTGGTTGGTTGGAAATCCAGTCCTTGATGGTTATCTCTCATTCAGCTGATGCTGCTTCAATTCAAAATCCAAACACCTCAGCTCAAATAATGACACAAGGTATATCAGAACAATACTGTATGCTCATGTACTTAAAACAAAATACAAGATATTCTAACGCTGATTTAGTATTATTATCATGATTAAACAAGTAGAAGGGAAAAATGAGAGTAGTAGATGCAGTTACAACAATGTCAAAGGAGAATGCAAATCTGTTTCTTATATTACTGATTTAATTTGTATTCAGGATTTAGAATTTACTGATGAATATTTTTGTCATATCATCCATCATAGTCTGGCACTAGAGAGAAGGAAGATAGAAAAATTAAAAACCTGCTTGTTACTGTAAACTAAAGAGCATGAACAACATCCATCAAAGACAGACAGATAGAAGATAAAAGTGATTGCCAAAGCCAAGTGAACTATGCTGATTTTCTTTTAAACATTTATTAAAATTCTCTAAATGCAGATCCACTTTCCTCTAGTAAATATTTATTTTTATTTATTTTGCCATGGACTGGAAACTGTGAACAGTGATAAATTAGTTGTAAAGGTGTATAATTTTACTCTTGCTTTTATAAATACATTTACATCTTCTACTGAAGTGGTATTTTTTATCTCTGATTAGCAGGGATGTATCCTATGTCAGCTGTTAAGTAAGATGCTCTTTCCTTTTCTTTGCTGATACAGTCACAGAACAAGGCATAGGCCAACAGTGGAGGACAGATACTGTGCAAGGGATCTGCTACAAAATTAGCTGCTGCCAGTGGAAGTGTTTTCATTGATTCAGTAGGCTTTAGATTAAGCTAGAGATCAACTCCTTTGTACCATCAAACCATAAATATCTGAGCTTTCACTTACAGAGAAATACATGCATTTATTTCTTAAGAAGTGGTCTGAATTCCAGTCTTTTTCTAACTGGAGTTAATGCAATCATACTCTCAGACTGTGCAGTATCAAAATATATACTAGAATTAAGTCATTCATTCTAGCCTTTTAGATAAAATTGCAAGGTATAACATTCCTGATAGCAGTGCTACTGGGCCTTAGACAGCAAGTGCAATGATGGTGTAAGAGTGTAAAAGCTGTGCTCTGACACATAACACACCATTGTTTGCTTTGTTTTCTCCTAACAAAGAAAAAACAGATGTGCACAAAACAAAATTCAAAGGGTCGTACTGAGAGGCAACTCAAGTAGCTTTACCCAGCACTGAACCAACAAGCGAAGGGTAGCTCAAAAAGAGGAGCTCTTTTGACTACAGAGGAAAGAAGAGAGAAATGTTTTTGTGGAGCTATACAATTAAAGCAGAGATGAAAAACAATTAGGAGGTTTGAAGAGGGTGAGTAGAAGTCAAAGAAACTGTCATAAGCTTATCCCATGTTCATGTTAATGAAAAGCAGAGGGACTATGTGAAAACAAAAAAAAAAGACGTTTGACAGGAAATTATATTCATTGTAATCTAGAGCAGTGTAATGCACCTAGCAGGGAAGAAAGCAAATCCATATAAATTAATAGATTTAGAATTTGTTTTAATCTAAGAGGAATAAGATCTATGTGTCAACACAGGCAGAATGTCGAACTTGGTTTCTCAAAGCAAATAAGTGCTCAGAAAAGCTAACCATTTTTATTTAATTATGAGAGGGTAGAGAATAATAAGAGAAAGTGTGTTAGAGTAAGCTGACACTCATTTTTAGAACAGGACTGATTTGTACTACATTATTGAAGTTTTGTGTCAGCAAAGCTCCATTAAATCCTATGCTATCACAGAGTACAGATAGACAGCAGGCTGCATCACATTTTGTTTGCAGCAAAAGAGTTCGTCTCTCAGCAAAAACATGTTGGTTGATGGCATAGTATTCTCTGCAAGAGACTTCTACCTCTACAGCTGTTTGCTCTACAAGGTCAAAAATACTCTCTTCAGCTTCTTCTGAAGAAGGGCTCTGGGAGAAACTTCAAGATTGCTGTTTCTGCACTGGGCCCTCAGGGCTATGCTAGGATGAATATTCAGATGTTAACCTCATTTAACTTTGGGTGTCTGATTCAGAAGTTGACAGGCCCTTAGATTCTTTGCTGAATGTTGAATCATTCTACAAAAAAAAAAAAATTTAACACATTTGAAGGCAAAATTAAATTTTCAGTCTTTTAAGGTAGGTTTACAAAGTTTGACCATATGTTAGGTTTTTGTGCGGCAATACCACACCAAATTTCCCTGTTAGACCTTTCAAACTATCATATCTTAGTGGTGCAGTTATGTAGAAACCTGAGATGACTTAAGACCTTTCTACCTTCAAATGGGAAAAAGCAATATTCCGCTCCCCTACCTCTGCTGCTTCAACATTTCTCATTGTACAGCCCTTCCCAACCTTGAGCCAGCAGAACTCTCTCTGCAGTAAATCAATTCAATAAACTAAATCTGGCTGAAAAAACCCCAGCAACAAACCACAAAACACAACCCCCCCAGCAAAAACAGGAGAGTATTTTTGTCTTGTTATGACAAGCAGAATAGGTTTATCAACTCCTTGCTTTCACAGACTCTTACCTGCATTTACCTTCAAGAGCAGATGTGTCAAAGTGGACACAAGAGAAGTGAGATTCCTGCACAGAGATGAATGCAAATATGAAGTGGGAAAGAAAGAGCTGGAGAAAAGAGGGGAATGATTGAAGCAGGAAGAAGAGAGAGATACCTCAATCCCTTGAAGCAGCAATGTTGTCTCATTGAGCTACATCCAAAGAAGGAATGAAATCCTATTTTATGTCACATGTATTTTCTCCTACTTTCAGTTTTAAATATGTGGTAATTTTGATTAAATTATCAGATAAGTAACACATCATAATTACTATGTAAGTTCCCATTTCCCAATTTTCAAAGCACTTATATACCAATAGAGTGAAGTCTGAATAGTGCTTATGCTTAGTCACTAATTCAAATCAGAAATTAAATATAAATAACTCCACTGCCTCCTGGAATGGATGGCATTTGCTAGTTTTCTTGAAAACGGAACTTTATTTTAGTTATGCTGCTGGGGTTACAGGAAGTACACTGCAGTAAAAGATTCCTAACTCAACAAGACTGACACAGAGAGAAGTCTGTATTAAACATAGTCATATACAAATAAAATATAAGAAATATTCTACTTTGCTCTGCCTAAACATGCTTCCATTCTCTATGTGAGATTCATTTTGTTCATTTCTCTTTGGAATCTAAAACATAAACTGTTAACATTTCCAAGTGCCTCTTTTTCTGCTGAAGTGTAAATTCAAGATTTAGCTTTCATTTAGATGTTAACTTCATTCATATTCAAAGCAGGAGACTTCTCCCTAGAGCTAACAAGCACCTTAGGTTCGTGTTAGCCTGCCAATGTTTTATGCTGGGTCCTTAATCAAGAGCTCAGTTGTTGTGTGCTGATATTGGGAACAGTGACTTTGCAAAGGAGTTTGCCTCAGTGTTGAAAAACGGAGTTAACATCAGTGTGAAAACAAACCAAGAGCTTGGATAAAGAACTGACCTTGAGATCACCCTAAACTCTACCAGGGCATCAGCAGGGCATTGCAATAATCAAAAACCAGTAGAGAATCACCAAAATGCCTTAGTACAGAACGAAGTCTAACCCTGGAAGAAAATTATCTTTCCAAATGCCTTTCATTCTCAGTCTCTTCGATGATGTTCCCAAAGAATTTTAGTTCTGAAGATAAATTTCTTCATGGAAACTTGCCTCCCAGGAAAAGAGCTGCTACAGGTATCGCAGCGATTTTTGCAAGTGCTATGGAAGAGATACTGGACGTCAAAAGTGTAAGTATCTCTTGATTTGAGTTAGATAAGCATCAATGAACTACAGATTAAAATGTTTTCCCATATAGGAGCCAAGCGGAATTTTCAGTCAAACAAAATTAAGTTTTTGTGAAAAATTGCAAAAGCATTTCAAAAGACTAGGCTATGAGTTCTTATACTGCATACAAGTGGTAAACTCTTGCCTGTTCTCTTCAGAAGTTGAGAGATAAAAATCTGTGTGTGATGGGAAAAAGATATCAAGCAGTTGAATGTTTATGGTATTTTTTCTGACTTATGTCATTAAAAAGGTAAATCTATGGGCATATAGCTAAGAAAATATGTCCTCCTTTAAAACATTATGCATATTTGGTTAAAACATAAAATGTATCTGCATAAATGGAGAACTTCCTTCAAATTTCAAGAGTTGAATCAAAAGCTCTTCAGTTTGTGAAAGAAATTGATAGGTGTTGGTGATAAATTTTGATTCTGAAGAATATTTTGTAGCATTAAGGATCTACGAGTAAATAGAAAATTAGAGCAGATCTTCTGTAAAAAAAATAATAAAGCCATAGAACAAGGTTCAAGGTTCAAAAATAGAGTTATAAATGAGTTCAAGAGATTCCTAGGGTATAATTGTTTCTCAACAAGGAAGAAATTGATGGATATGATGAAAAGGTGAGAAGTTGAATTGTGGGAATAAGATAAAGCTAGGGGAAAAAAATACACATGCTGAGTTGCTTGGGTGCTTTGTAGTTCAAAAGTGTTTCATGTTCACTAACCTCTGATAGAATTTTTTATCAGTTTGATTTGATTGTACTTCAGGGTGCACTGTGGCAGACTTTTGCCAGAGCTGCCCATTGCTTCAGCAAGAGCTGTTAGCTAGAAAGTGCTATGCTGTCTTTAATTATTTCTCTTCAAATATGAAGCTCTATTGTATGTATTGTGCATTATTTTTAAATAAGATTCAAGCCTTTGAGAAAGCCACATGTGGACAAGTTTGCTGAGGCAATCCTAGGTTTTTGTATGCTATTTTAGAGGACATGTTCTCTTTTTCTCTTTTACACGAAGATTAATGTGACTTGGTTGTCATTTTGTCAGTCAGACAGCCCAGGATTTTGCAATTGTTACATGTTTGTTCAAGTCGTATCATCAGCCTGGTAACCCATTTTCACCGTCTGAGTTGTGACAGCTACTGTTTGAAAACAAACTTGCTGGTTTGACCAAAGATTTGGTGACTTGGTCTGATAATAATGAAAGAAAAATTGGTGACAAATCTTTCTTGCTGTCCATCAAGAATAGGTGAGTGGTGGAAGTGTACACGTGATAGATTCTTTCTCTTCTCACTTGCTTTGCTTTTTGGAAGACAAATATGGTTCTTCTGACTTCTTTCAGTAGGGTCCAGTCCTCTAACCAGGTCCTCTTTACATTGATTGGAGCCAAGGAAAAGTTCAAAATGTGTATACCAAATTACAAATTTAGTAATCTTCAATTATAATGATGAAAAGCACAGGTTTGCTTTTGCTTTTTGAAATATTCTTTGTTTCCTAAGCTTACTTTCCTGTTGTTTTCATCTGGAACAGCAACAGATACATAAGAGCGTCACTTGTCTCTAATTATATAGACTGTATTGTCTGATTTCAATTGAGGTAAATTCTGTGAGGGTATTCATACATAAACTCAGAGACTTGTTCTTTCCAATTACAGAATTAAGAGAGGCCACAGCTAAAATCAGGAAAGAAATTTGGCAAAAGAGAAAAGGGAACATTGTTTGCCTCTGTCTCTAATCTTTCACTTGATTTTTTCTGCTTTATCTATATCCCTCTCCATGCTCTGTCATTATGTTACACAAAAAAAATGAATATCTGAACCTGGGAAAGTCAAAGCTTGGTTTTTGTTTGTTGCTTTGCTTATTTGTTTGAACACAAGAACCTTAGGATTTATTAATCATCCCACCCTTCTGAAGCTGTTCAGTCTGGTTATAATATGAACTTTCTTTTCTGAAAAGAACTTTTTTATGTATATTGTGAGCTCTCACTGGAAACAGAGAAGAAAACGCTCCTCTCAGGTTGGATTTGTATTCAGCCCATACTGAGCACTGTGGCTGTGATCCAGCAAAGCATTTAAGGTTAGTTTATCTTTAAGCATAATCCCATTGAAGTTAGTGGCATGATCCATGTACTTAAATTTAAACGCATAGTTGAGTGCTTTGCTGGATCACAGCCAGAGTACTCAGTACCTTACAGGATTGAACACTCTCTTTTCTTTGACACTGGCCTAAGGCAAGATATACAGACACGTGTGAATATATGTTCCTTACAGAATAGAGGTTAAACACAGCATTATTCTCAGATTCTTTCATATTCCATTCAATAGAAGATATTCTCCAGTTTCTTAAAACTCTTGCCAGTTGTATTGAAAGTGAAAACATTACAATTCCAAAAGAGTCTAACCTAGACTCTCACTTTCCTTTCTCTTTTTTGATCATGCTGAATTTTATAGCTCAGGAGATCCGGGTCAAGTTGGTGTTCTGAATGAAGGTAATTTGTTAACACACATTTAAATCCCTGCAATGTTCTGCTGACAAAGGCTAACTTAATACGCAACAGATTCAACACCTCTCCAGTGGTGGCATGCATTTTAAGTGAAAGTGCTTTTTACAGTTTGGAATAACTTGAGCCATTCAGGGTTGATTGGATGTCAAGTGCTTCAGGTAGCTGAAGTTATACATTTCTGTACAAGTTTGTTTAAGGCTGGTTTGGATAGTAAGACCTACTGTCCCACTTGAAATGTGGGGATATCTTGAACATTTGTACATCAGAAAATATGCAATCCACTGTAGAAACAGTCTCCATCAGATTAAACCAACTATAATGCCTATAAATAAAATTATATTGTTACTGAAAATATTTTTTTTATTGGATGAATCACAGAATATTTAAAGGTGATATCAAATCCGACTAATGTGAATAAGTTTGGATGCAAACATGGATTCACTTGAAAGGTGTTTTTCTTTTCCTCCTTCCTAATGTTTTCTTTTTTTCCCCTCTTAAGCACCCTTTTACAATTCAAAGTCCATATTCCTTATCTGAATATCAGCCAATCAGACTTTGTATCTGTACAGACTAATGATACATTCCAAGTATTATTCTCTTGATTATAAAGCCTGGTTTGATGGGATACAATTACTTTTCTGTTCTCAATGACCCATTGAATGATGACATTACTCAGAATTCCATTTAGATGATGCAAATGACCTAATCAACTTGTCTTCTGCCTTGGCAGTAACTGAACTCAAATGTCAAAGAAAACTTAGTAAACAAAATCTTCCTTTTATGTAACTGAAATTGTGCTATGGGAAGCTTATGGATATTAGTTATGAAATTGTCATATTTCTTTTATTTGCACGACATAGGTGTACACAACCATACACTGGCATCTCAGGAGTTTGCATTCTAAACAAGAAAGAAAAATGTAGAACAAATAAGGAAGATTACATTATATTAGCTCTGCAACACAGCTATTTTGTTTCACTTTCCATAACAAACTATGTCTTAATTCAAATTTTGTACAAAGTTTACAATGAAGCAAATATTTCTCCTCTGCTTTTTCAAGTGCTGATCATAGAGAAATCAAGAGTACTTGATCCATTACATTTAAAGCATTGGTGTGATAGATAATTTTCTCCTTTTTTTCTGGATACTAAGCATGCACACATTATCATCTGTAAGAAATGTTACAGATTTTTGATGAAAACATTCACCATTGGAGAGTCTGTGGCTCAATGATGCAGGGCTCTCTCTTTCATATCAGTGAAAATAAGGTTATTTTTACGTAACCAGTGCCTTCCAACAGAAAAATTCTTATAGGCATCACATTATCAACTACCTCAAAATGTATGAATCTAACATGGAGATAGAATTTTCAAATTTGAATTTTTTCAACCACTTCAATGAACCACTTAGGGACTAGTGTGAAGGTCTGATTTCTAAGTTCACCACAGCACCACATTTCGGGATTTCTTCAAGAATTAAGATTGCAGCAATTAGAGGAACAAATAGTGAATATAGGTAACCCAAATAAAATTTAAAGTAGAACGATATTGACTTTTACTTTTTTACATCTCAGTTGTGATGTTCAAACTCGAGTTTTCATAGTTATAAATATCAAATAATAAATACTGAAGGGTTAACAGACTGATGAATAAGTTTGGTTTAATACCTATCTCAAAAAATTATATTAAAAATATTTTCTATACTGTGGAATTAATCCATAATTTTAGAAGTTGTATACTAGCTTAAGCACTGTATTTATACCTTTGATCTGACATATCTTCCATTTACAGGTGTCAGTCCAGTTTATTAACTTCTACTTATGGTCAGCAGCCCAAAATGATAAACCAGATTTTATTTTTGTGCATAAGTATGCTTATAGATGCAAATACATATGAAAAATATTTGTTATCTTTAGTATAGAAAGTCACCCAGAAACATTCTGAAAAATTCAAAGCATGATAAAATTTATTAAATACAATTAACTTAAAATACATAGTAAAATTTAAAGATTAACGTCAGCCTCACTATTGCTTATTTCGCATGTGGTCCTCAAACATTTTTCTTATTTCCTGCCTCCTTTTTTCTCTCAATATTATTTGAAACAGGAATAATTAAATTTAAGATCCCAGTGAGTCTACCACAACATTCATGGGAATCAGATAATAAACGTCCTATAACAGCCAAGCCAAGTCATCAACATTGTTTTACTGCAGCTTGATGTTTTTTGCCATAAAGATTACTGTGTTTCCCACACATAAAACTGTGTTGACTATCAGTCTTACATGTACCAAGCTTTTGCTTCACCTTTTTTTCCTTCTGTGGTACTCCTTGCCTTCAATTGAATATTCTATGATTCCTTGGTGTTACGATCTTTAAAAGAAGTGGTAAAATTTTCAAAGCCTTAAGCTCAAAAAGAAAAAATAAGCTAGTTTTTTGATATTTGCAGGAAATTATAGTTGGATTTTAGACAACTTTATTAATCATGGGTGGTTGGACTCCATCTTTTGGCTACTCATTTCATATTTGCAAATTAAAAGGACAGGACACTGAGTGTATAAAGAACCTCTTTTCCTTACTGAAACAGCCATACATAAGTATCCTCAAGACTATTCTTTTCCCTGGATTTGATACATAAGTGGCGTGTGACAAATTAAATCATGAGACAAGTTGTCCATCCGATGTAACAGAGACCACACAAACCAAGATCTCCTTTGGAACCCAGAATCCAAGAAAGGTCCCAGTCAGAGTCTGCTTTATTCATTATCATCTTGTCTGTCCTGGGTATTCCAAACCTTGACATCTCACCTTTTTTTTTTAACCTAGGGATTTTGCTTTTGTGTTTTCTGACAAACTTCCTGAATTTTATGACAAAAAACCCCCAAATCCTAGGTTGATTATATCTTTTTTGCTTGTAGCCTAATGAGAGATATGCTTATATAACATTGTTAGCTTAAAAATTTAAAAGAATTAAACAAGTTGGGAGGGGTAGATATATTTTTCTTTCCCCTACAACATCGCAAATCCAAATACTATTTTTGTGTGTGAGTAGGACTGAGGAAATTAAAGAATATATGCACCTACCTCCACATATACACACACATATAGACTGTTTAGAAAAAGCGAACAAAAAGTATGTTCCCTAAACATTATTTCATAGAGCACAATGAAAGTGTTGTATGTATTTCAATAAAGCAATACGTATCTCAATAAAGGAGATGTTTCAAGCAATTTGGCCTGCTATTTACCTGGGATAAGATGCTTGGTTCTATTACAACAAAATCTTTCAGGTCTTCTGTGCTTTTTTTTGTTGGATTCTTACATTTCTTCCACGAGTCTCTGAATTTAGAATGAACTAGCAAGGTCTGAATAAGTTACATACCAGGAAATGGAACATGCAAACTTTCTTTCCAAGAAGAAAACTACTTCTAATACAGAAATATGGTTTTACAGTAATATTCAATTGATGACTGAAAGTTAACAGAGTTAAATATAGAAAATTGTTTCAGTTAAGATTTGTTGTCATTGGCTAAACAGTAAATCATCATTTTTTAATTTTTTTTAAATGTGGAAGGACATAATCACACAAGGCCTATTGTCAATGATTGTTTAAATAGCTTTGTCATTTCCCTGTTGCAGCACACAAGCAGGGTTATAGCTGTGGAAGAATTGAAGTGTAATATTGCACTGGAAATGTATTGGTGGACTTGAAGAAAAGTCCCGAATAGGTTTGTTTTGCTTTGTTTTTCCATTTGAGTATTTCTTTGTTTTATATAGAACTTTACTTAAGAGAGTTGTCACTAATGCTTTAATCAAAATCAACAAGAACTTCTCTGTGCTTCTTGTTATCCTCCTCTGATATGGATGTACTCATTAACTTTTGTAAATGTAGCCAATTATACTAAAGAAATACCAGACTTCACTTTACTGACTTGTACTATCAGGAAGTGATCTTCAGTGTCCCAGATAGGTTACTGCACACTGGTATAACAACCACAGCCAAACTTAATGAAAGACAGTCTCAGCTGAGAGTATTCCTACTCTCTCATCTCACTTGGTTATCCTTAGTTATACTCAGATAAATATGTTGTGCAAGTATAAGATCTGATTTTTAATAAATCATTTAAATAACTGTAAAATTTTACCTATAAAGTTGGTAAAAATGCATTTAATATTTAAATTATTGTGTACATTTGGCATACTTCAATATTCCTTTACAGCTGCACTAGTGTATTAATTCCGTATTTGCATATAAGAAAGTCTTGAAAAAATGGATTTATAATCAGGAAAAAAGTAAAACACAACAAGAAAACCAGTGCATATACAAATCCTCATAATGGGCTTTTTTTCAAGTACACTGAAGATAAAAGTAACAGATCTCCAATCTATTCTAATTCTTGGCATGAAGGCTTCTTTATTCATGGATCATTGACCTGATAGACTGAAAAGGCAATGACTTCTATTTCTTTTGGTGACTTACATCAGTCTATTGCAAGGAAAATAGACAAAGCATTCAGATTTGTGTGTACCGGCATCAGATTGAACTCTGCTAATGGCTGTGTTTGTCTTCTCTAGGAAGAGTGGGATTATATCCCATCCACTGTGTGCACTGTTGCTGGATGTGTTGTTCATAAATGCACTTGTAGAATCAGTTGTACAATTTTTAAGTACTGTAATATACTAAAGCTTCTAGGCAAATAAGCTTTACAGTGAGGCAACTAAGCCATCTTGTTCTTTAACAAATTGATAAAGGGGAATCTGGGTATTTCTTTACATTCCTGAAGAGGCACAAGGAATGAATATTTGTGGCTAGTATCTCACAAACAAGTGAATTGAGTCATCCGACCGAACACTAAGCATGGCTAGGCAGGTAGTGTGAAGAAAACCACTTTTTCAAAGGAAAATGCAACTCAGTTTGCTTCCATGGGAGGGATAACTCTGGGATGAGACTACAGAAGAGAACTATTAGACTGTGAAACATACATTTTCGTTGCTTATTCTGTTAGATTTGCAATTTCATAGCGTAGTCCATAGGAAAATATGACAACAACCTTCCCAACCCATGCTGTCTGCATACAAATACTCATCCTTCACAGCAGCCATAAAACTTTCACTCATTTTTTATTTTTCTTTAGGATATCGTAATTACTGTGGTGAGGTGGACTTTGTACCACCATTGTAGAAGAGTTAAATGTATCCCAGACTTAAAAAATCTCCAAACCACTATGCTCTGTGGCATGCAAGGATAAAAATATGATTCCACTGTAAGGAAGAGAAAGACCGGACATGGATACTGATTCCTCTTCCATGCTTCCTACATGTTCTTTTCCTGGGGAAAAGAGGAGTTTTTACTCCTTTCTTTTACATTTTAAAACATGACCCTTGCAGCAGGCCAGCTTAGGGGAGGTAATTGGACCCAGCCATGTCATGACCCAAACCCAGAATGCAAGGTCCCTTTGTTTAGTCAGCCTTACAGGTACTGAAGGGAGAAAAGGGAATGGGCAAATACCTGAGTCTCTTCTCAATCTCAGCATACATTAGAAGATCAAAAAGTGTAAATTATTATAAAACTAGTGTGACATTTTGCATAGAGGCCTATAATTATTGTTAGAAATGGAACAGAAAAATCACACTCCTATTTGTCTTCTCAGAACTGAAAGAGAATTCATTAATCATTCAGAACCATGATCTGCTGTTATATCACGCTTTCCATTGATCAAATGGATCTGTGATTAATTGGGTTAATTGATTTTGTTGCTTAAAGCTGAGCTACTTTGGCCATGGAATAATTTTAATCTCTAGAACTAATTCTCAGAGAATAAATAGGGCTAAAAGAAAATATTATCTTCTGATGATTAATATTGTTCTTCCAGTGACCAGCCAAATTACTTTCTGACCAGTTTGTACCTAGTTAATCTTGTTTTGAACTGAATATAGTGATAATGATCAAGGGAGGCATGACATGACTTGTAACATTTTCTGTGTTTATGTCATGAAGTTGAACTGAGAAATAAAGTCTATGAAAATAAATGGGAAAAATCTTTCTTAATATATTCACTTTTCTCATCCTAGCTGTAAACCATTAGAAATAGATATGTATTGTTTCCCTGGCCCATAAGACTTCTGAATGCAATGAAAATAAAAATGAAGCATAAAAGATAATAACTTGTTAATTGCCAGCATTTTTTATCTCATCAATTAATAATTAATTTTAAAATTTGTATACTTTTTCCCTAAAATGAAATAAATTCCAAAATGGAAGGTAATTTCCATCAAATAACTAAAACTTGGACAAGCAAATCAAATATAAAAATGTCAAAGTGTAATACTTTAATAAATTAAATGCCTTTTTTCCCTTCCTGTGTAAGAAAAAGCAATTTGTGAATACCTACATTTCTTCACTTATTCATATTGCTTTTAACAATTTTTTTAAAAAATTAAAATTTCATTAGAACATTCCCCCATATCTGTTAGCATTTGCCTAAAGAGAAACAATTTTTAAAGAAAATATTTTAGCAATCAACAGCAAATTAAAACAAGCAATTTTTGAAGGTTTTGAAATCTGTGTGTTCTCATGGTTGCTGGATCATACCACTTCAAGTGGATCTAAAATCATCTACACTGGGGTGAGTTTAAAATGTCCTCAGTGACTCCTGAATCAGTGTCAGTGAATCACACTTTAATACTCAGCACTGTCTGGTTCTGAACCTAACAGCAGAGTGGATAAAAGTCTATGATTTCTTTTAAAAACTCTCCTATTATATTTGGAAGTAGATCAGAGCCTGGTATAACATATTGCAAATTCTTTGATTTCTGCTTTCAAATGCCAGTGTTTCTGAGAAAATTATGCCTATTCTATTAAGTATGTGCCACACTGTAGTCACCATAGACTGTAATTTTTATATTTCCCCATAAATAGGATCTGACATAATGCAGAGCCAAACCTCAAAGTGTTCTTTATCTTCCAGATCTTACACAAGCTACTGAGCTTATAGGTCAGGATTTGAAGATGGTTTCAAAACCAGATATTGAAGAATAGATAGAGCCAAGATTCATAATTGAAAGATAATGACTGAGGCATTCATCTGTGAAGTGTATGCATGTTTTCAATTAGTTCCAAATGTTCTTTACACAGTTTAATATATGAGACAGGTTGGACTGTTGTTGTGGTTTAACCCCAGCTAGGAACAAAGCCCCACACAGCCACTCACTCACTCCCCAGCGGGACTGGGGAGAGAACTGGAAGGGTGAAACCTGGAAAACTCATGAGTTGGGATAGAGATGTTTAATTGGGAAAGCAAAAGCCGAACACACAAGCATAGTAAAACAAGGAATTAATTCACTGCTTCCCATGGAGACAGGCAACTGTTCAGCCATCTCCAGGAGACCATGGTCCCATCATATATGATGGTGATTTGGGAACAAACACCATCATTCCAAATGATGACACCTCACCTCCTTCCTCCTTATTCCCACATTCTATATACTGAGCGTGATGTCATATGGTCTGGAATATCCCTTTGGTCAGTTGGGGTCACCTGTCCCGGGGTCACCTGTGTCTCCTCCCAGCCTCCCACACACCCCCAACTTTCTCACCAGTGTGGCTGTCCAAAAAGCAGAAAGGGCTTCGGCTCTGTGTAATCCCTTCTCAGCAATAACAAAAACATCTCTGTATTATCAACCCCGTGCTTAGCACAAATCCAAAAAACAGACCCATATCAGCCACTGTAAAGAACAACTACTTCAGCCAAAACTGGGACATCTAGAAAACTGTACAACCTTTCAAACAATAGAGATGATCTTTAGGACAGCTCAGACATTTTGAAATTGGGAGAAAAACCATGAAAAATTAAAGTGAAAGGAGGAAAACTAGGAACCTGCTATCCATTATGAGGGAGTAACAGTAAGGCATATTGAATCACAGACCCCCTTTTAAGTGAGCACCTGCTTTCTCAGAAGAGTGGAACGCCTTTTCAAGACCACTTTACATGCCCTCGATCACCATCTATACCTATATAAACCCATCCTAGGCACAAAGAAATAAAGGTTTTGCTGCTCTCATGACCAAGATTCTGTCTTGAAACAGACCACGCAAGCAAATAAGACCCAAGTTTAAGAGAGAAGGAAGAGAGATGTGCAAAGGAAAAATAAATGCTGTACCTGCTCTCTTCATTTAATGAGTTGCCTCTTTCTGTGAAGGAATTCCTCCTAGATACCCTTTTCTCTGCTTGGCTGTGTCTCAGCATTCAATCATGTTGTACATCATTTATCAGTACCAGCTCTGGGAGATAACCAGCATCTGTGAGACGCGTGGTGTGTTTTGGATGAAAGCTCTCCCTGTTGCCTTTAACAATGCCAATTGTTCTACATCCCCAGTGTTCTGCACTTGTCTTTGGTGGTTAGAAACAGCATTCCCAGCTGCATTGGGAAAGGGTTTTGAATAAATATTAGGCAGACAGCAAACATGCTATATATAAGTTTTGCATGAATGGTATTTTAAACTGTGAATAACATAGTAGGTTTTAAAATTTTTATGAGTGTCTAAATTAGGAGCCTACTTTCTTAATTGTCAGAAGGTTTCTAAGGAAAAAAACATTATTGTCCTATGATTTTTAGTCAATGAAAAGAGTCAGGCATTTCTCCTTCAAGATACTGAATTCAGACCTGAGATCTCAGACCCTGGAGGCTCTCACATTTTAGATACATGTCTGACAGCAGTTCTATCCACACTACACTTTGGTAGAAGCAATTTCTTCCTTCAAAAATATCTACATAGTTTTGTGTCACAATATGATAGCTCCTCTGGTACAAACCAGAAGGAACTTCCTAATGCATACAGAGGTCTGACTCATCTCTTGCCATGGTGTCCAAGCAAGCTGCCTGTGGCTGCTCTGATAGCAAGAAAAACAGCTGAGAGCTGTAAGAAGGACACTGCCTCAAGATCTCTGTGTTCCCTGTTTGGAAGTCACATGCATCCAAAGCTAAGAAGATGGAATAATTTCTCAATTTCCACTCTAACCTTAACATGGGGAGTTTCTGGAGGTATCCTCCAGATGGGAAACTACAAATGTACGTTTTGGCACACAGAGGTGTTATGTTCACCTTTACCTTTTCAATTGCAGTTGTGGGGGACAGACACCAACACCCAGTGGAGGGATCCCACAACTCCTCAAATATACATGCTTACACAAGTGATTTGTATAATAAGACTGAAGTATTATAATGAAAATCAAGCTAGGATGGTACCACAAAAAATGTGCTGGAGCATCTAATTTAAGGGCTTACACTCTGAATTGTTTTTTGAGCAACTTGCATTTTCTCATTGACATTTTGGAGCTTATTATTAGCTTCATAGATGAGATGACAGGGACCTGACATACTGGTTGTCTTCACAGTTGCTCAAAGACATTTCTACTGTAGAAGAATCTGTCCAAAACCAGGCCTTTACTCTTTCTATTAATTTGAAAGTTTGAAAGTCAAGGACAAGACAATACCAATGGCTGCAAGTCCAAGGAAATTAGTCCTTTTTTTTTTTTAATTCTGTTTCCAGTTTTATTATGCTGTCAAAATACTTGCTACAAATTTTTTCTTTTGAGTTGATTTTGTTATTGCCTTGGACTTCAATAGCTATTCTGCAATCACAAAAATGGAGGTTGTCAAGGAGAACTGATTTTCTGCTTAACTACAGGCTATTTATCATTCTTGAACTGTATCTCTGTACATTTGCTGAGACATAGGTACATCAGTCATCTGTCATGTGCTGGTTTGCTGCTAGATCTGGATTGTCCCCTTTTATTTTCTTTCCATGCACAAGGATGAAAGGACAAGTCTGTGGCCACTTTAGCCTTGCCCTAAGGTATTGCAAGGGCACAACTGAGAAGTAATACCAAGTTCTGCAATCCAGTGACGTTTCCATGTCATCCACTTCTGAGCTACGTGCTTTGTCTTAAGTCTTGGCAGGTTAGTTAAGGTTTCAGTTTCATCTGAAATTTGATTTATTTCAGGCACTGTGAAGTGGTTTATTAATATTAAGTGCAGTGGGAAGCCCTGTGATTATCATTTCTATGATCAGATGAGATAAATAATAGGCAGATAGGGGTTTATGCAGGGATAGGAGGAAATACTTCTTAAATAAGATGCTTAAAATCACACCATCATCATAGACATTAACAAGTGATTTCCATCTGCAACATTCCAAACCCATCGCACAGAAATGGATTTTGGTGACCAGTAGTATAATTAAAATATAGAATCAAACACTGTGTATATGAAAACAGAAAATATCTATAGAGTTTCACCTGTCTGTATTATGTCTAAGTTTGATTGACATTCATTAGCTTCAGTTAATCCTGTGTAGCCCTAACACTGCTTCATAAGACACTGGTTTTTGCACAGTAAAATCACTTTTCTGACTTGATGAGGATTGATAGTAAACAAGTGGCTGTTGCAAAACTGAAATAGTGACAAAAAGCAGAGGGGTATCTGTAACCAACCATCTAAACTGCACCATGATGTTTCCTAATGTATTTATCAGTAGTTTTAAAAATTTTCGATACCTAGAATCTTCCAGATGTTTATTATGCCAGGTGCTTCAGCTTTCTGTGTGGCAATCCCTACAAGATAATGGCTTGTTGGTCTTCTTCACTGAAAAAAAATACAATCAAAAAAAATACAACCCAAAACAAACAAACCCCACAAGCCTATTTTATGCTCTGCTATGTCTCAAAGAAGCTGTCAGGTAATCACGTGGAAAGTTTCTGATCATTGAACCTATAGTCTGTTGGGAATCTGGGTGTTGACATGAATACTTTACTATTTTCAGTATTATCCTGGAAGCTAAATTATTATTTGCCTGATTTTGCTGGATGAATGGCTTAACTTTTTTTTTTTTCAAACACAGTACTGAACTCTAAAGCATTTAGGAATAGAACAGCAAGCACAGCCTTAGCAAAACTAAGATACAATTTTCTTCACTTATTTCTTTAATAGACACATCAATCTCTCTTGTCATGGTTTTGTTGCTATACATATAGAGAAACCCTCTTTTTTATTCTGACTGTTTTACTTGTATTCTAGACTGAGGAAAACTAACAGACAAGAAAACAGCAAAAGAGGAATTGTAATGTGCTGCTTCCCAACTGAAACACTAAATGGGAGCTGTTTCAGCAGGGAGCATGCTATGCTTAAAACATAGTGAACCCTGAATATTTGTTTTCTTGTGCTGCTTATAAGCTTCTCACTCCTAATTCTTTTTCAATCCCATCTAGTTTATTATACTCTATACGAAAAATTATCACAGTCCTCCATTTTATATAACATACTGTATGTGAGAATTGCACCTACAGACACTTTAAATATGATAAACTAGGGAGCAGCCATGCATTATCATAGATAATGCTGCCCTGGACATAGATACAATGCCTTGAGAGTAATTATGATTTTATTCTGAGCAGTTTATTGCCCTAAAGTCTTTCTAACTTTTCTCTGGATTTAATAGCCCACAGATCCTTTTTCCCCTCTATTTGATCTCTCCTTTAGAGATCCCAGGGTACTCAGGTGCTGCTGCTATACTACGCTGATGTGAAACAAGGGCTTCTTGGAAACCCCTATCTTGTGTTTCTTATGGCCCATTGCTTCTGACTTGTTCTTTTACACCTTTCTCACCAAGGGACCACTCTGATGGCCCTTCAAATTCATGGAAACCTATAGAAATCTTCCCAAGTCCCATCAAAGTGCTGATATTTATTTTTAACCCCAAAAATAATTTTAGAAATTGATGGTAGTTATGTATGAATGTCTGTATGAAGTAGAAAATATGATAAAATAGTTAATCCTCCTCAACATCTGCATTTGCCCAACACTTGCATATGAAAAGAAAATTTTGAAGGTGTTTCTTTCTCTATTTATAGTGATTAATGGGATATACTATTTTATAATGGTTTAATGGGATAATGACCACTGTAGACAAGTTTACCAATATGCTTAAAATTCAAAGCAAGTATTACTGCAGTGCATCTTATACAGCAAACATGTTCACCAAGTTCTTAATAATTTTCCTTCTTCTTAATTTATCTCCTAAGTATACAAAGACTTTTTAAGTTTTGACTACTCTGCAGTCAGTACTGAAATAAAGAGAGGGAAAAATTTCATTTTAGATTGATTTGATAAATTCATAATCTTTAATTTTCTGAGCATATATTTACTATGCAGAGTTATTATACAGAGTAACATTTTCAGACTAAACATGGAAATTTTCCTTCAGAAAAAAGTCACAGAAATTTCAGTGTGAGGGCCTAAAATTCTGGTTTGTGCACATTAAAAAAGGCAAATAATACTTATTTCTGAACACAGAAAATTTTACTGCATTTCACAGTAATTATAATAGAATTAGGAGTCAGGACAGGAAGGACTGTGACTTATTTCCTGGATGTCTCTGGTAATTCTTTGCTCCAGCCTTTTCAGGTGTGATTCTTCCACACTCAATAACTGACCCTTCAATACTCAGTTGAATTTCGAGATATACTAAGCAAAACACAAAGACACACACATGTATATATAAAACCACATGAATCTCTCCCCTTTTTATTATTTAGAAGGAAAACTCTTCTCCACCATCTCAGGATATGTCAAGGTAGATGTATTACTCTGGCATAGAGACATGTAAGGATCTTAGTAAAAACATTCTTCAAGACTAATCTTCCAAAACAATTTAATATGTCAGCTTTCAGAAGAGAGAATATAGCTTTTTATTGCCCTAAAATCTACAGCTTGAGTAAGATACTTTACCGCCTAAGGAAAGTTTTAGATTAAGAAAAAAATTGAGAAAAATCTTACCTTCACTCTATAAAATGCCATGCCATTCTATTTAACAGTTAAACTTACATGCCTTAACTCAACTTCTACTTTTTTTAACTTGCCTTCAGCATACAGATCACTGTTTGATGCCTGAAGTTCTCAGAAGACATCCGTTTTTCATTATCTCTTCCACAGACAGTGCACACTGAGTGTTTGAAACTCTCTTTACATAATTGCAAAAGTCTCTGGATTGAGATCTGGAGAAGAGTAGCTTCTCCTACTGTTGTTGTCGTGAGGATTTCAGTCCATTAGCAAACATCCAGGAGGGATAAGAAGAGAACTAACAAAATGCCAACTTGCTTCCTGTGATATTTAATGTCATATTCAAAGGGCAGCAGTTTTCTTGTCTGCACACGAACTGTGGTAAAGCTGCTAGAAAAAGCAGATATTAACATTCAAACTTCATACTGATCCAGACACCTATCAGTCACTCTGCAATTCTGATCTTTTTGCTGTGATTTTGCTAGGTCTGCTCATGTTAACCCTTGAGACTAATAATAAATTTAAAAAATCCCTGACTCCTTCTATTCCACTAGACTACATGTATTAACATGATCTTCAGAAAATAACAATATTTCACTAATTTGGAAATTTTCTGAAAGCGCTAAAGATATGATCATTGTAAAATATTAATTCCTATCTAAAGTTTTCATACAGTAATTTTTGTCCCTGACTTCTGTCTTGGGGGATTTTTGTCTGATGGAAGTTTATTTTGTAATAGATTATCTTGTTCCCTGTAAATTCAAACAGAGGACACCAGTGATAAACCATTGACAGCACTAAGCAACATGCTTTATACTGCTTTGGAATTCCACTGCTTCTTACATTTAGGCTTCCTCATTTTGTAACACAAATTTGACAACAGACACATTCTTTCAGCAAGTGATACAAAGCTACTATGGTGAAAATCCCAGAAGGACCTGTCTTGCTACAAACTGAAAATAAATTAAATGCTCCTCTACAGTAAACTTTTGTGGAGTTCCCTAATTAAGGTGAAAGCAGGATGATTCTGAGGCTGTCAACACTTTGCATGGAAAATGCAATACTCTGAATGTTCAGAGAGAGTAGCTACAATGTATTGTGTTGTGCTCTGGTTTTCCTACAGAACACATTTAATTTTATTTCGTTTTGTTTTCTTGTATGCCTTTCCCCTTCTTTTTGTCATTTCTCTTGTTTAATGTCAGTGCATTCGCAACTTCACTAACCCTAGTTGTTAGTCACCACTCAGAGCAGTTGGAGACAGACATATCAAGCAAGATAGCTTGGTCCCCAGCTGTTGCTGTTGTCTATAAATAATGCTGTCAGACTGCCTAGACACTCCAGCCATTTATATGGATTCCACAAAACTGCCTAAATGTGCTTAAAAAATGATCATAAACCAAAAGTGTACAATAACAGTTTTTCTTCACATTTTTTTTCTGACTCTATTATAAATTATAGAAAATGAGGCTGTGTGCATAGTCAAAGATAAGTGCACTGTTTGAGAAGAAGGTTTTTACCTTAATTCTCAAACTCTTAGAGCATAGATTATCTTTCAAAAATAGTATTCTGCTTACTCTAATTTTATTTTCTTGCAGTTCACAAGAGCTATCACTTTATGTATCTACACCCCCCACACTAGTTCCATGTGTCAGAAGTCACTGTGTAATAATCTCACAGTTGGTTTTCTATCTTGTACTATTAATATTTTCCCATATTTCCAGAAAGATTTCCACGCCACTCTTTTTCCCCCACATATTCCAAAGTTTCTTCCTTTCTCTCAGCTTCTTAAACTTTGGGTCTTTGCTTATTAAATGACAAACGCCTCATTTTTCTAGCATTGCTCACACGTTGGTTCAGCACTTAAGAGTCAACAGCAAAGTAGAGAAGAAAACAAACTTGTTTTCAGTTCTGGATGACCTTATTTTCTGGTCATTCTGTTTCATGACAGCAAATGAGGCTGACATCACTTCCAGTAAAAGAACTTATAATTCTGATTTTCTGTACAAGTAATTGTAATTACATAGGCCGACAGAATCTGGTTCTGGAAACTAAAGGCTTGAAAGAAAGCATTGTTTTTGATTTTTAGAATCATTTGTCTAATTTTACTTTTTCCATCTGCACTCACTACCTTTTTAAAAAAGAATCTAAAACTTACTCAAGTAGTAAAAATGCTTTAAAATATTTTTTTTATATATTACCTGCTGACTCTCTTTGTGAAAGAACAGGTTGATTTCTTCTTCAATTATATTAGATTTCTGTTATTAGGAGAAAGAAGTGGAGTATACATGTGGTTTTTGTGCTGCAAAGCAGTTTATGTGGCCTCCTGTGGATTTCTCTGCATAGAAAAATAGGCTGTGTTTTGGTTTTGATTTTTATTATTATTATTCCTTAGTCCATCCTTATTTTCTAGTGTTGCTATTTTTCATCTGCAGTTCTGAAGCAGTGGCAGATTGCTTTTCTGGGTTAGATAATACAATCAACTAGATCAGTGTCTTAAGGAATACTATCATCTCTAATATTACTTCAGTTTGAAAACATTGTGCTTGCTCTTGTTATATTTTACAAGAAACAGACCATATTTCTATAAAGAAAGGTGAGGGGAAGATAATCTAATTTCTTTCTGTGTGTTTACTATATGCATTCCACAGCACTTTGCAGTCAGTTTCAGTTTCTTGTGTAACGTCTGCTAGACAGACTCCCCTGTTTCTTTGGTATAGGCAGAAATATTATTTTAGTTTGAAATCATCACTCAAATCACAAGAGGTGAAGGGGAGATTAACTACTATATACAATACCTGAAAATAAATTTACACATATTTTTTAAAGTAGCTACATTTCAGATTGATGATGCCTTGTCAAGTAAAATAATATTTTCAGAATTTTCAGTGAGTGGATGTTCTTCCTTCTTTTCTCTGTGCATTAGCATATAATGTATTTTTCAGGCTTTAATTATTTAAATTATTTAATTTTTTTTCTTCCACTGAAGCAACCTCAGTGTACATCTATTTGAATGTATGTTATCTATGTATAATTGCAAATACATTTTCCTAATCAATTTTAGATCAAATTCCTATAGAGATATGCATTTTAATATGCAATATTCAACTTTGCACTTGCTTAATGCACAGATGAAAATCAAGGGATACTTAAACACATAAAATTTAATTACTAAAACCTATTGCTCCCTCACAGTGAATCTAAATCCAAATAATTTTAATAAAAAATTCTAAATTATTGTGTCACAGTCCTTCTTTCCCTTCCTCTTTTTTGATCAAGAATGTTTCTAGTTCACTATTTTTCTAATTACTTACTGTTGGAATCCAAATCAATTTATTTCTTTTGTATATAGAGATGAAAACATCTGTAAACAGCCTTTTCCATAAATTCTACCACATCAAATCCATCTTTAATTTCCTGTAGCCTTCTAGTGGGTTTCCAACATATCAGAGAATTACAAACTTATCAAGAGTTCAGCATGGTGGACAGTCCTTATTCTGTAAGTTAAAAAGAACACTCAAAATCTGAACACATGAAATGGAGGGAAAAACAATAGAAATAGGCAAGTGGCCCCACAAAGGCCTCACTGATGGACAGAAAACTGTATATCACAAACTAAAGGAAAGAGATAAAGAGCTTATTTGACTGGAAAGGAGAAGGAATGTAACACCTACTGTGAATTAGAAGACAGTAGCTCTGCAGAAAAGCAGGGGACAGAGCTGAGAAGGATTTATCCTGAATTAGGCCAAATCTAGTTCTTTTGGGCCAACTGATAAAATCTGAACTAGGATGGCCTATGATTATAAGTGAGTTATTTTTTAAATTAATTTCTTGGTTTATGTAAGAATTGAAGATTGTGAGGACATCTGTACTTCAGCTGGGATGGTACTTTAGAACAACACAGTGTTGGAAAATAATTGCTGAAAATTAAGTGAAATAAAATTACCTAATATTGCTTCTCTTACAATGCCTATAGTTTCTGACAAAAACTCTCATTTTTTTTATAGGGAATCGAAAATAGGAGTTTGGTGGTATTAAACAGCTAAAGAAAATCTTTGGACTTAGATATCCATGTTAAAAAAAAAAAGTGTGTTTCGTTCATAATTCTTGCAAAATCAGCGAGAAACTGAAACACTAGAGAAACCATGAGAACTGTGATTTCATTACTATTCACTTTAAATTAATTTCTCATAAAACATAGCTACACCTTAAATCTCAAGCCTGATACAATATAGCATGTCAAATGTCATTGATAGACATAAACTGCAGAACACAAAAGCCTATATCTAGCTTTGCTAGCCTTATATATTTATAAAGGAAAATAGTAAGTTTTGACTAGGAGGCCATGACACAAAATACTGTGCAATAAGCAGTACAAGCACAGAAATTCCGGTATTTCCGCAATAAAATTTCTATTGAGACCTAAGTGCTCTATACATATGTTATTTTTGTAATATATCATGAATGCAATATATTTATATTATATATCATATATTAGAGATTATAATATGGTTTCCAGCCCATAGCTGGAAAGAAATAAAAAAGATTGAATGATGAAAGGATAAAACCAAGGTATTCTTGTGTATACGAAACTGTTTCAGACTGAGTTTTGCCCCCATTTCACTCTTCAGCCATAAGAACAGTTCTGCCACTTATTAGGAAGTTGCTTCAAACCAAAAACAATTCAAAAGTTTAATTTTTTAACTTGGTCTTCTTAAATGTATAGTAAATTCTTGGGTTTTTAAGTTTGCTGGGTTTTTTACTTTCTTTGTCATTGTTTTAGTTTATTTGGTAATGTTTTTAATTTCTTGTCTTTAAGAGTGTAGAGCAGAAATACAGATTTTGAAATAAAGTAAGAGTCATAATTCAGATGGTATATCTAATCATAATTGTGGTTCAACTTCCCTTTTTTAGCCAGGGCTTCGTGTGACTTAATTAGAATTATCTTATAAAGGTTTTTCTGGAAAATATTGTAATGACTTCCGCTTGGATTCCTATTTTTGTATGCCAGTTTCATATTGGAAACGTAATTAAACTATGAACATATATACCCAAGAATCATTATTTTTTAATTTAAAGTTCAAGTCTTAATTCAGTATGATGAATTTTAATCTTAAATAACTTCAAATTAGGTGTACCAATATAGCCACATTATAATTGAGGGGGTTTTAAATTCTGTGATAGCCATTTCAATACTAATGTAATGTGCCTTTAATAAATGACTATTTTTCCAAAATTCTGGAAGGTAGTATATAAATATCACAGGATATTTTCTAGTCTGAATTTTACATCTGTATTTGTTTCTTGAAGAGTGTATATCTTCTAGCGATATAATATTTAGAGTATCGACCCACATGGCATCTGCATTTCTTCTGCATAGAATAGCCTGAATGAAATCAACATTTCGAGTAACAATTATAAAGGGAGTATATTTTTATATTTTTGTAACATTTGATATTAAAAATGCAAACCTGGATTTATTTTTTTATTGTTGTCCTCAGCCTTTATTTTTTTATTTTAGGAAACAACCTACCCTATGAGTCAACACAGGAATATGTGGTTTGGCAGCTGAAGGTGTACAATGAAACAAGTACTTTAGTGAAGACAATTATCACAATATTTTATTTGACAGTGTTAAGGTAAGTATTCAGATGTCATACCTTCATTTAATAGTTCTCTACTCCTCCATTTTTTACCCTGATTTTTGAGCAATAAGGGAATTTTGCTCAGTGCTCAGCTGATTCTTGAAAAAAGGTGCTATTGACATTTTGTGAAACCATGATTTGCCAGCTCAAATTTCTAATCCTGTACAGAAATAAGTTTCCAAGGATACCAGTACTTTATGTATTTGATCTTCAATTTACAAAATATATTTTAAAGGAGTGTTCTCTTGGAATTTCTTCTGAAAAAAAAAAGGAATCAGTGAAGATGAAAATATTCTTGTTTCACTTTCCTCTACTGCATTGTCTCAAATGTGGCAAATTTTCCTTAGATTTCACACATCCTGGTTTTCAAGTAACTCTACAGTAAAAACCCCAAACAAAACAAAGCCAAAACAAAAAATCCCACACCCTGTTCTCAAAAAAACATTTATGCAATAAATACAATAATTTATAAATACATATGAAAATCATAAATTAATGGAAGAATTTTTTTGACATTGGAGGGAAAGTGTAACATGTTGCAGTCTAAAAATACAAGTCTTTTATTTATACAAGTAAAATTATATGGAAAGTCTAGACCTTCAGTAGCTGATTACAAGTAAGCTACCTCCTTAACGGCCCATATTAGAAATATGGGTATTTCCATACCAGTGGTATTTTGAGCATCTGAGAATTTTGAGATATATTTAAGCTACTTTAAACTAGAAAGACTGACCCTGTTTAAAGTTATCTCCTCCTATATTCTACACAAACAAGCAAACTTGCATTTCTGGGCAATATTCTAAAAGACAGTCCTTCTGTCTTCCTTACTCAAAAACAGTCTACACAGGGTTTTATTCAGAATAATAATTTTCTCATTAATGACAGTAATGTATAAATGCAATGAAATACATTTCTAGTAGCCCATCCATTTCCAAACTGAAAATTGCCATAGAATGAATGGTGCTTTGTTTTATCTTTTTTGCCTTTAATCTTGTTGATTAAAAATTACAATTCACTGCTGTAATGACACCGGAATGAATTTCCTGGGGGCCTTTCATTGTTTTTAGTTTAGTTATAAAAACTCATTGATTTTGCACTCAACCCCTGTAAAACTTGAGAAATGCAGTAAGGGTAGGAGAATGTGCAGAGCTGTGCAGAAGAGATGACTTCTGTATGCTTTACAGCAGAATTTGGAACCCTGTTGAAGAGAGTTACCGATCTACCAGTACACTCAAATACCTGATCAAAGAATTCTGCAGATTTTTAAAGATAAAAACCACCAACAAACACAGAGCAAGGTGAAACTTATATGAACCCTACGTACTCTAAATTGGTAGTTTTCTGAAGTTTGAAGTTTTCAGCTAGTTAGAAGAACTAACTTTACCTATAATTTTCTCCTTTAAATACAGAAAACAAAAAGGTCAAATGTCATACAAAAGTATTTGTTGTGAATGAAGTTCAGAAAATGTGAACTTATGATTGCAAGTACAGCTCCAACTCTTTCTTATGTTTGTGAATTTTACTTCTGACACTTTCAGTATACAGCTAATGGGAGTGGAGTTCTCAAAATGTTTTTAGTGATCAGAACTTTTGTTCATAGATTTTCCTGAAAAATCCATTCACTTACTGCTGCTGAAAAACAGCCTTACATCTAATAAACATTTCTGCTTGTTTGAATATTTCAACTATCTAGTCATTTAGAATGAGCACAGCCTGCCATCTCTCAGAAGTCAAAGCATTTTTTCCCCTGTATCTTTAATTCAACCATACAGCATCTTGTAAAGCTTTTGTGTTGAAGAGAAGCCAGAATGCAACCAGAAACTTATATTCCAGTGCTTTCTAAGATATAATGAGAGGATAAAGGTGTTTCAAAATAAGGTGATCTATTTCATAACACTGATAAAAAGGTACAAAAACAATCAAAGGAGGAAATACAGAGGTGTGTCCTGAATCCCACAGTTCTTCAGAGAGCAAACACCAGCATTGAAAGATTAGATTTTTCTTCCCACTTTTTTTTTTCCCCCTTTCCAAATTGCAGCAAAAAAATATAGTTTTATAAATGACCTTAATGTTTTACAGTAATTGTCTAGGTGGTTAGTTTTGCATTAGTTTTTTTTATTACCTAGCCTAAAGGAAACCAAATCTGTGATTTACGTATGCCTGAACTGTAGGTTTGGTTGTTTTTTTTTTTAAAGCTTGAAATAAATGATATCTCTCATTAAATTAATTGATACTATTGAGGAAATAAGTCAATCAAGTGTCCAGGCTCTTAGGCTTTCTTTCTCAGACACCAGGAATACAGAACACAGTGTCCTGTTAAGTGCCCAACATTTCCACCAAAGCTGTGACATATGTAGGGCATCTTATTATGGAACAAACAAAGGACCAAGCATTGTCAGGGACATACTTTTATAAGAACACAACCTCTCAGTGTAGTAGAGACACCAATTCCTCTGTGCTGTTTTATAAGGAAATAATTTTTATCCCTTTATCACATGGGCCTATTTATCCCTTGGTCTTACAGTTTATCCATTCTGGAACCAAATTACAGTCTCATAAAATAGTGCAGTGGTATTCTAACTGCATAATTACAATTCAGTGTGAAATACTGTAGACTGCTATTAAGAAGTGATTGTTTTGTTTAATTTCTGATTGTAAAATAATATTAAACACATCCATTGATAGAACATTTATAGGCAAAACGTAAAGATATGTGCAAATAATACGCATTTTCTAATTATAAACCATATTTACAGGTTGTTTTAATTTCATAAGTCCTGATAAATGTTTGGCATTCTTTTTCTGACTATATCATAGACTCTATTAGCTCCACTAAGATAACTTGTTTCTGTAAACACTTGAGGTAGTCATACTCTCTGTATTCCCCCTTAAAAGATACCCTGCTGCAATTTTTATATTAGATTATCCTCAGGCATAGTGTAAAGGCTTCTTTGATTAAGGCTGGATGAATCTCACAATATCGAGACTAGATATAGTTATATATTCTATATATAGAATATATATATATATATATATATAATAGAGATTGAATACCTTCCCAAAATGTTAACAGTTACCTGCACTTAATGGAGAATACTCCAACAGTGAACGCAGTGACTAGAGGCCTTACCTTTGTACTATTTTTTAGTCCCAGTTAGGAAACTGATTACAAATCTCTATTTCTTTGTTCATCCAGGAAATATAAATATTGAGAGAAAATCAAAGTAAAAACTACATTAAAAGTTTGCCTTGAGTTTTCATAGAGATTGAGTCTGCATCCTAGTTGTGCTATATTGCTCTCCTCCCATTTTATAAATGCTATAACTTAGAATTTAAAATTATATACTCCCCTTCTATATCGAAACTAGAAATTTTAGGATACCTAAAGTAACAATTAATTAGAAAGTCTGATAACTGACTTTTCAATAAACCATGAGTTTCTGTTAAATTTGGTATACAGGATTCTAACAGTAATCTTGCTGAATTTTAGCTTGTGTCAAATATTTGTGAACCATATTAAACATAGATATGGCAGCTGCTCATTTTGCTGAAGTAGTAAAAATTGAGCCACTGAACTCCAGAACTAAAAGAAAAAGCTATTAAATTACTAGCAAATTGGTCAACATATTGTTTCCAGGAGCTATAAGAAGTTATCTCCTTCATATAATGGCTCTGAAGGGAGCTTATGCTGTAGTCTCACTAATGAAATCCCTATTTCCATTGTACAAAACAAGCTCAAAACATTGGAAAATATATCAACAACAACTGTAACAGGAGCTTAGATGCCTAGTACACGTGGGAACTTATGCGTAGACACGTAAAGTCATGAGTTTAAATTAGATGTTGAATTTCAAGTTCATTTTGCAACTGTTAATTCTCTAGGGCAGAAGAGTGTTGTGGGTTTTACTGAGCATTCAGTGGCCCCTGTAAAACTCTTTGAAGCCATGAGGTATTCCCTTCCCCAACTGATAACATGAGAAGAGATCTCTGTTAGTCAAACTGGTGTTTTCTGTTATATCTCTGAGGGGCTTTTCAGAGCCAGCTCAATGAAATTCTGCTGTCAGGAGGTAATCTGCTGCAACAGAAACTAGATAGACTTAGCAGCTGTACAAGGAAGGTAAGGACTTAATTTAAGTGAAAAGAAAAATATCCTAGTCTAGAAACCCAAACAAGGTTCTAAGACAGGAAAGTCTGATTTAATGAAACATGAGAGAAAGCCTTACGGAAACAAAGTTTACGATACTGTGCTATATATGCTTGGTTTAGAAAAGATTGTCTTGAATGATTTCCTCTATTTTCAAAAAGTACCACAGTGTTTCCAAAGAGTTCCATCACTACAGATTTTGAAAAAGAGTGTTAGGAATTTTACTTTCTTTCTACAGAGCACTAGATTACTAAGAGGTATTCAAGTGATAAAATATGGTTGTGGCAGACTGAGAATAAGCCGTATTTCTCAAGCAAGCATGAAAATGGTTTCCTCCTCTTTGCTGTCTTTGTGCAGTGGGGTACCACTATTTTCTTCAATTCAAGTAAATTCATCTTTTGGAGAGGGTTGTCTTATTTCTTTTCACTGTATGGACAAACACTTTTACCATTCCAAGAACCTGGTTTGGATAAAAATAAGACCTATGCAGTAACATAGTCAACATAGGCTGCCTGCCCCCTCTCATTCTGGCACTTCAGCAATATTTTAACTCATTGATTAATGAAGCTTAATCTCAGAGAGAAGAAGAAATCTTGATGTCCTTTTGCTTGTTGTTGGCTACGTGTCTGTGGCTGTGTTCCTGCTTATGTGCTGAAAGGCACCATCAGCTGTGGGCCCTTGAACACCCAAGCCAGTGCATCTATTTTCTTTCTCTGAAATTAGGAATTTCTATAAACACTTCTGGGATCTTTTACTTACCTTTCCTTATTCTTTTTTTCCTTCTATTTGCTAAATTACCTCATAGTGTCAACTTCAGGAAGTAGAAAAAATTTATTAAAGATGTAGACGCAAGTATACAGGTACCTTGGAATAAAAATAGTTCCACTTTGACCTAGTATAAATCAGAAATTTTAATTTGAAATCAATAAATATGAACAGAACAACTAAATTTTGTGAATAGATTGTGGCGTAAAACTGTTAGCATTTTATTACTAGTGAGTACTACTAAATAGAGAGGAACTGCAGCTCAACCCTCAGAGCTGAAGTAGAGCTGGCAGGACACAAACAGTTTAAGCAGATTTTTGTCTGTAGTTTGGAATGTAGTTTGATATGAAAATTGTTGGGAAAGGCAGTAAAAATAGGGTCCCTTTAAGTCACTTGTGAGTCCTCAAAACCAGCAGCGGGATACATGTCCTATAGGCAATACCATTTGTAAACGACTTCTGTGGGAGCTATTCATAAATAAAATGAGCGGAGTTCAGAATAAAAATGATGAAACTGACGCTTTTTGTCACTGAACTTGCTAGCTGAAAGAGAGGATTAGCTGGTGGGCCATCTCTAATACAGAGAATATAGAGGTAACCGTTAATGAGAATAAATGTATTGGGAGCTTTTTGGAGGTTTTAAGTGCCAATAGATAATCCACAGTTCTCCTTAACTGCAGGGAAAAAAGGATTCAGGTCGATGAGGAAAAAGGACTTGAAAATGTTGTTCTCTGTTCGTTGATTTAAATTCTCAGATGACCATGCTAGAAAAAAGGAAAATTGGCATGATAGAAAATAAAAAATACAACCTCAAGAGGGCAAGCATTTATCCTTAACAATAATCAGAAAGCATGGGTAAGAAATTTTCAACAATAAAATTAAATATAGAGCTATTGAAAAATCAAATAAGGTCTTAGAGTTTACAGCAGTGACCCTATTTCTTTTATAATAACATTTGGAAGCTACTCTATGCTTAAATCTGATAAACGATTCTTTACAAGTTACAAAATTTCAGTGTGCACATGCAAAAGCCCAAAGGGACAATAGTAGAGGAAGAGATACAGCTTTTATAGTGAGTGCTAATCTCATGCAAAATATAAAGTAAGGATTTAAATCCTTCTAAGATAAAGCTTTCAAAAGACCAGAGTTTCTTTCTCTGTCACACATTATGGAAAGGCAGAACTTTGAAGAAATAAAGCAGCATAGAGCAAAAAAGTTGAGTAATATAATCATCTGATTTCAAAAAAAGCTTTTGAGTCTTTTGCTAGTAAATAAAAATAAAAACAATCTACAGGAGAAAATAGAACAGCTTAAAGGAAAGTAATAAATACAGCTGCAGGTTTGAAGACCCTTATTGTTATAAAGAGAGGAAATAATTGTTAAAAGATATTTTACAATGTAATTTTCCAAATCTGTTTATTTCCAAAGGTATTGGTCCATCTCTGTTGATTTGCTCTTTTCAAAAATTTTCTTGCCTTGAAGAAAGTGAAGTGAGTTGAAATTGTGATAATTATATGCATGTATGGATATATATGTATGTATGCATATACATGTGCACACACATATCTATACAAATGTATTAAAAATGCTGCATTATATTGTAATAATTTAGAATTTACAAGAAACACATTGGATTATTAGCTATTATTACTATGCTTCTATTGAATTTGTCATGTTAATACATTCTTAGGAGTCTGAGTTTTGGTCTCCCCTGCAATACACAGTTTGAGATTTTTTATGGTACATCAACATGGGGGGTTTTTACATTTCATTGTAAATTCCATGCAATCAGGAAAAGGTCATCTTTCCTGTTACCAAAATAAAACTATATTCCCTATGTCACATTCAATAGGACATTAAGATACACCAAAATGCC
Source organism: Corvus cornix cornix (assembly GCF_000738735.6). NCBI lineage: Eukaryota > Metazoa > Chordata > Aves > Passeriformes > Corvidae > Corvus > Corvus cornix. Next base: position 98,662,822 of record NC_046333.1, on the reverse strand, counting down.
ATGTTAGGTTTAATGCCACCATTTCCCACTCCCCACCCCAAAGAAAAAAAGAAAAAGGAAAAGGAAAAAAAAAAGATAAAGAAAGAAAAAGAAAGAAAAAGAAAAAGAAAAAGAAAAAGAAAAAGAAAAAGAAAAAGAAAAAGAAAAAGAAAAAGAAAAAGAAAAAGAAAAAAATAAAAATAAAAATAAAAAGAAAAGCAAAGAAATAACACAGGCCAGAGAATAAAAGAGGAAATAAGATAAAAGAAAAAGGAAAATAACACTAACAAACAAAAGGAAAGAAAAAACCCAAATCCTTGAGCCACAACCAGGAAAAACTGGGTTTAAACTGTCTTAAATTTCAACTGGCTCAAAAAACCTGGCAGAGGTTTTTTTGGGGAAAGGGTAACTTAAATTTTTTTGGTTTTTTGTTTAGCTGCATTTCATTTATTTAACTAATAAAGTAGTTACTTCTTAAAATCTTTCCTTGCTTTAATAATTCAACATCTCTATATTTGTTTTATTTCATTATTTTCAAGTGACTGGGTATTACTACTAATCCTCCTGTGGCTATGGAAAATAATAGTATTTTATTGATTTATTAACAAAGTCTATATAAAATGTTACTAGTTGGGTAACACAGTAATGATTCTTTTCACTTTCATTACTGACTATATTAATCAGTTGTAATGGTGTTGCTACACTCCAGAATTTGTTCAAATGCAAGTCGTTATAGTTTTATATTCTTTGGACATCAACTGCTGTGCCACCTAACTCACCTTTTGTATTGTGGTCGGGTCACATACAGACAATGAGCAAAGAATTCTCCTTGAGAAAAGCTTAGTGGATTCCTACCTTCCTGTTCCTGGTCACCCATTAATCTCTTGGACCACTGAAACAAAAAGCATTCATAAAGATCATTCAAGACTTGAGAGAATATAAAAATAAAGACACGTTTACAAAATCTGGAAAGAATGACGGCAGGCACTTTGTGAAAACTTATGACATATGCTAACATTATAAGCCAAGACATTGGCACTTAGGAAATTAGGTCTTCCCACTTTGCAGACACAGGAGCTCAGAAATTATGATGACCTCAGACCAATTAAACCAAGAGGTTATTCCAGCCAAAGTCATCTCTACAAAGCCCTACTGCTTCATGCCAGAGTCAGAAATCTGACCGCAGTACAGACCTGAGGGTATGTGAGCAGATACTCGTGCTGCTCTTTGAAATCTACTGCAGTCCTCCAGCTACAGATGTCTTCTCTCACCCCTGGCAGGCTGCATCACCTGGAAATTGTGGGGAAACAACCATGGCATTCAAATAAAACTCCAGGGCATGGCACAAGTCAGGGTGAATGGGCCAGCTGCCATCAAGTGTCAGTGCTGCAGTATTTCTGTGAGTCACGGTCGGTTTATGTAACACTATCAAACAGCCTGAAACACTGACAGTAAGATTCTTACAAGATTAAATTAATTACTGTTTTAATACTATTGCTGTTATTAATATTATTTCTTACAAAGAAGAGAGCTACAGGAAAGTTCCATTAAGAAGTTCTTGCCAGAATCTTGAAATTTGCTGCTACACTATGCTTATGCATGCCTGATATTATGCAGTTGTCTGCTGGATTAGGTTTGGATCCTGTGATGTTCTTCTGAATTCCATTTTTGCTTTCAGTCTGTGACACCACTTGGAAACCACTTTCATAGGTCACAGATCTCAGAAACCAGAAAGCTGACATTAAGATTGTGGGGGGTTTTAACCAAAAATCAAACCAGGTGTTTAGTTTTTTCATCAAGTCAAAAACTGCTAGCAGCTTCTCTTCCTTTGCTGTGTTCTCTCTTTCCATATTTACAGCCCTATATGGTCTGCTGAACAAGAGGATATGCTGCAACAAATCTTAGCTGTAAAAATGTCTTTTCTCAGAGGTGGTTGGGACATTTTGGTTGCTGGCACAATTTTATCTGTCTTTCCCTGTTCTCTTCATTTAAATAATATGATAAATAAATATAAATAAAAGTGGAAGTCTCCTGTTATACCTTATTATGTTGTCAGTAGTGACAAACATCTATTTTCTCAGAGCATTCACCACGCTTCCCTTTAGCACCTTGCCTAGATTTTCTGAAATAGGATGCCTTCCTTTATTCTCATGGAAACCTTGGAGGTTTATATCCTGTTACACCTGTTTAACTGACTTCTTTTCTGAATATTTTGTTGTTTAAATAGCACATATACATATATAAATATTTTCATATTTCTAGAAATGCTATATTAATAGCATTTACACAGGTAACAGCAATGTATTATACCTTATTTGCATGTAGCTTATTGTAATGCCTGGTATCAAACCAAGTGCTAGCACCTTTTCTGCTGAGCAGGAACTGAATGAGACTACGATCTGTGGGATTCCTTAGCTCTGAGTAATTCCTGCATAAACCACCATACAGCATATGTCCTCCCACCATGTGCTCACTGCATGGGAAAAGCAACCAAGCATCCATCCTCAGGGAGTAAAGAGTGGTACTAGTTACACAGCAAGAAATTTTCAGGCAGTAAAAATCTCTGGCAAAAAAAGGAGTGTTTGTAGTGGAACAAAATAACCAAGCACACTAAAAAGTGAAAGGCTTATTTGTCACAAGTCTCCATTATTGACATCTTGTGTCAAGTCAAAACCAGGAGAACTTCTTGCATTGACAAGTGAGTAATGACAGTATAGAGAAATCCTGATGCCAGGGGGGAGGAAAAAACCAACCAAAAAACCAAACCCAGCAAAAAAAAACCCCAATCCAACAACTAAAGTCATGCAGACTAATCTGGAAGCTTTACATTTTCTCTTGGAAGTTCTAAGCTTTTTCTCCTAAACTAGCTGAGCTACAGATTAAACTGGACTGCTTATTCTGCTCTGAGTCTTAAATGTCATTTGTAGGTAGAATTTGTTGGGAAATTAAACTGGAAAAAACCTGAAAGATCTAAAAAAGTAAACAAAATTGCTGTGAATCTCCTATCCCTTTCTGTCTTCTTACTATCAAACAGAAAACTAATTCTGTAAATTAAGCTCAAACAGTAGGTAACTTTGAAATCAGCATACCCTTATCTCCTCATCTCATGCTGAGCTCAGTCATCAATTTTATGTCTGCATCTTTACGTGAAGCAATTTCAAACTTTCTCCCTATTTTATATAGACAATGTTGATGACAACAATTTTAAATCATGTCCAGAAACCAAAACTAAATACATTAAGTATCTGAGTAGCTATATGCCAAACTCTAGGCAATATTCTTCTCTTACCTGGAATGTGTGCGAGTAAGCCCTGAAAATTGCCCATTTTTCACTTCTGTGTTTTGATTTTGCCTATTATGTGATAAACAAATTTAAAATGTAAAATTTTAAATTAGTGTTTTCATGTATATACAGGAAATTGAAAATCAAACAGTTTCAAAATGAAAATAATCTACCTGTCTTGGTAATAATTCTTCAAATTTTCGGTCAATTTCTGCTGAGGAACTAAATGTAAAAGGCATGAATTCTTTTGTCACAGTTGGTCCTCTGCTTTTGCAACTCTAACAAAATAGATCTTGCTAAGTCTATAAAATAAATTAATAGAGAAACACTAATATATAGCTTGAATCTTAAATCAAATTTCTGCTTTTAAGTTGTATCATTCTTCTCCAGCGTCTGTGCTGTAAAGAGAGCTATTGGTATGATTTGTATTTATTCTGGGCATGTATTCCCACTTGAAAGAGTGCCTATGTGGAATGCTAAAGCCGTGTAGAAGGCACAGATTAAATCTCATCAGTACTGCTGAGTTCAAAAGCAAGGATCTTCATGTGTTTTTTCTGCTGCCTATCTTCATGCTGATTCAGAAATATTTTCATAATTTTGCATTCTGTTCTGGTCTCATGTTGCTCTCATGGATTTTTCAGGACAGGTTACTGATTAACAAAACTTAATCTCAGAATATAGAATATTGACCTATAAATGGTTTTATTGAAATTATTTTTGTGGGGATTTAAAAAAAAAGGCAAGTAAATTACATAACATGCAAGGTATTATAATGAAGTGCTTTAAATTGTAGGTGGATCTGCAACTATTTTCCCTTCATTAAAAGAATTTTAATGAAACTTAGAGTAGGTTATTATTCAACATTTTGAAATACGAACTATGCTAAATTAATCAGTTTACTTCTACCATGTAATTGCCATTCTTTTAATTATGGAATGAAAAAAAACCTATGAAAAGTCAACCTAAAACTTTTGATAGTTACCTTTATATTGATACTTCTTTATATTTCAATTTCTTCACACTTACATTGATTCTTATCCTATTTATAATGATTGTAAAGTTCAGGACTTTCACCTCTGCATTCAAATGAAAGTAAATGTTATTTTGTCACCTTCAAAGAAAATTATTTTCTTTTCTTTTTTTTTTAATATTTCTGCATCTTGTGCATTATTTAATCATGCTGGACCATCTAAGGGTTGTCATGCTCCTTAAAAATCTGTGAATAAGGTAACTGAAGTGTTACAAAGAACGTCTCTGTGATTTCAATATGTGCTATATTTCTCCTCTTAAGAATTTTATTACAAAGGTCAGTACTGACTAAATGACTTGTAGAAATAAGGTGTTAATAGAAGTGCACGTGACTGCAGCATCTCAGTCAGATCTAAGACTGGAAAATCTGAGGGATAGCAATGATATTTTGAAGGATAGATGAGAGTTATCTTTAGTATTACACTTGTAAGACTGAAATAATTCCTTTTTCTCAAATCTCAGTGTCTAACCTATGCTAACAAGCAAGACCTTTTATAATGACAATTTTGAGTATTAACAGAAAATTAGATATGAAAAATAGCTGGATGCTGCCATATGCAAACACTACTAATTGCTAGATACATGCCTTCAGAGAGCAAAGATAAGTATTTTCTGTATTTTGGATTTACAATAGGTGAACATTTCTGTTTCCTTATTAAAAACCTTAGGAGATCACAGCCACTTTTGATGATCTGTGGATGGTCCAGTCATGGAGTAGCAAAGCAAAATATTTGCCTGTGTCCATACCTCATTCTCCATGGACACTAGTTTTTGATTTTTTTGCATACTATGACTGAGAAATGAAAGAGATAATAAATAGTTTGAAATGCCATGGGAAAATATATTTTTTTAAGACTAAAAATTCAAAAAAAAAAAATGAGCATTCTTTGGTGACATCAAAGAAAAATAGAATGCAAAAGCATATTTTCCCCACTGAAATAAAGTTTCTATTTCTAAAAAAAAATATTTAGAAAAGTTAAAAGACTGATTGTGTGAAATTAAAATTTAAATTTCAGGTATATCATCTGTACGTCCACACATCTAGGTAGATAAAAACAATAAATGGACAGAATTTTTTTGGTTTTGGATGATGTATTAGATGTAAAAACAATTTCTTTCATACAAGATAACAAAAAAGTTTAAAAAATAGATTGGAAATAGAGAGTATTTCACATACAAATACATTCTAAACACAATAAGGCTGATTGAGCACTGTAAACAGCAGAAATTGTGGCCTGAACTGCAATTTCATACTTCTGGCAGTTTTACCCTCAGTCAGTTATTATATCAGCTTCCATTTATAAATATCTACTCTTAATTATATTTAAATACCATTTAGCTCAAAGAATCCACAAACACAGACAGGTACAAGCTATATGCCAGGTCCCATTGCAGCTGCTGTAAAATAGAGCCTTCTCTGGGGTAATTGCATCAGCTGCCTTGTGGCAGACAACAATTTTAGGAGAAGTAAACTACAGGAGTGAACATAACTGCAGCAGCTCAGCGACATTGCCATAGCTGACTGGAAAGCTCAGCAGCTTGGTGCCAGGACCTCTCTACCCAAACAGTGCTCATTTAGCAGTTACAGATTTCTGATCCATTTTTATGAACTTATAAGAGTGATTGCATGCTGACTCAAGTTTTTGCATAACCACTTGGCATAGCATTTTGCAAAGGAATCTAATCCTCAGCCAGATAATGAAATCTGCATGGCAGGTCACTTGTTCAATGACTACAAAAGACCTCTTTTATGACTAGAAACAACCTTCCAGTAGCTGAAGAGTGCTGAAAACAGAGCTGGAGAGGGATTTTTTACTAGGGCATGTAATGATACGACAAAAGGGAATTGCTCCAAACTGAAAGAGAGTAGGTTTAGATTGGATATTATGTTGACTGCAAGGATGATGAGTCACTGGAATAGGTTGCCCAGAGAAGCTGTGGATGCTCCATCCCTGGAAGAGTTTGAGGCCAGGCTGGATGGGGCTCTTAGCAACCTGATCTAGTGGAAGGTGTCCCTGCCCATCTCAGGGGACTTGGATCTAGATGATCTTTAAGGTCCCTTCAACACAAAACATTCTGGGATTCTCAGAATATTCTATATTGAAATGTTGTGGTACATTAAAATGAAGGAGTTTAAATATGTGATTAGGAGATAGTGGGGGAAAAAACCTCACTGCAATTGAATAATAACCAGATACACTGTTATATCTGAAGAGTTACTCTGAAATATTAGCAGGAATCATTTAAACAAGGAAATTTTGTAAGTATATGATTTACAGGAAAATTACAATTGCTTAAAACCTTTTCAAGGAGTAAAAAATCTTCACACTATCTACTAATTTATTCTGTTTACATAGTAAAAATGTGTATGCAAGTGTATATCTCAGAGGTACCTTGCGTATTTGAGGAGAAAATGTATTGTGCATAGTATTTACAACAGAATTCCTTAAATTACAGCCACTCCATATACATCACAGATCATTATATTACCCAGAATCCTGCTATAGTATCAGGACATCATTCTTGTGTGTTATTTGAGCAAGACATCATGCTGTTCACACTCTACTTGTAATTGATGATGACAGTCATGAGACAGTGCTATATTTGATTTATACTATTCATTGAACTTGAAGATTTAGCTTGAAGCTCCTGTCCAGTTTTTATAATCTTCTTTTAAGTGTAGAGCTCCTGGATATTGAACCCCTTATAACTATGACAACTGTGTGACTTAAAAACTTTAAAGATTAACATGTTAGATGAGTAAAAGAAGGATGTCAGGTACTTAAATTTCAAAGAGAAGGAATACAAAAATTAGTATGTTAGTTTAGCTTTGGTCAGGGGTCAAAACAGAGGTTTTTTTCAGCCTTTGGTATAATTAATTAATTTTTGTTCTCATTTTTTAGAAATAAGTGAATGATTTATTGGGGATTTACATTGGTCTTTGAGCAATGTCATGACAGAAGTACTCTCTTTCAGAGGATCAGCTAGAGCAGCTGACAGAACAGCTAATCTCTAAATGAAAGCAATATATTTCAATGACCTCTTTTAGAAACAGGTTCTTATCATTCACTCAGTAATTATCATAATTTGAAAATAAAAGATGCAAGTCCTTTGAGAACATGACTCACCAGGAACTTGTTAGTTCATGTTAAAATATACCGAACACATATAGGGCACATATTGATATCGCAGTATCAATATCACACAAATATCTCTTTAATGTCCAGCTAGTTATGCAGATGAGAAAAGCTGGAATTATTCAAAATCTAACAGTTTAGTCATAAAACCATGGGGTTTCAAAATCTTTCAAAGGCTCATTGCTGAAAAGTCTTCAAGAATTTATAATAACATCAATTAGCAGTAAAGATACTTATGAATTAATAACTGTCCAGATACAAGAAACAAAGACCAGAAAAAAACTTCAGAGTATTCAGTCAGTGTTTATGCACAAAATACATCACCAGCAGAATATCAAAAAGTTCTGTTATGAAAACTGAGTTTTATAATAAATGCCTGTGTGATCCAGAATAAGTTCTGAATGTTGACATCTAAATATTTTCTAATGACAAAAAACTATTTGAAATAATACAATTTTTATCACTAAAAAAACCCCCAAACCTGCAAAGATAAGAAAGTTATTAGAAACTATCTCATGATTCTACTGGCACCTAAAAACCAACAACAGCTAATGAAAAGAAACACGTGAAAAATCTTTTAAAAATTTGGCTATAAACACAGACAGATAGCATAGGCCCAATTCAATTACTGAGGGCTGGAAAATATGTTTTGGAGTTATTCTCCATAGGTTGTTGAAAAAAAGTACTGCTGAGAGCTAAACTAAATGATAAAGAATGCTTGGAGTGCTTTTGAAGGAACTTGTAAAGTGCCACTATATCACTTACAAATTTATATTGGCCATATTTGAAAGCCATATTAATGCAGGCTGATCACGTAAAAAAGACAACTCAGTAGAACAAACAGGGAACAGAGAAGGGCAAGACAGATTATTACAAGTATAGTAAACCTTTCACAAGAGAAGTTTTTTTAGCCTGGAACCTAAGGAGGCTTTCTGAAAGGTATGTAAAACCATGCCAATCAGGAAATGGTGACTAAGGAATGATTATCTTTTGTTTCTCATAAGAGAGAAGCTAGGGGAAAAGAGATAATTTTATCAGTGGTTTAGAAACAAACAAAAGGATATTTTTTTCTTTTTTTACATTAAAAAAAAATTAAAATACTTCATCAGGAATACTTCCAGGAAAATAAATATTATTGTCCAGATGCCAAAGTTTCTAAATGATCAGTCAAGAAAATTCAGATAAGTGATCTCTCTGGAGTTCCTCTCAGCTTTGTTTTTTTTCTCTAAGATTCTTAGTATGAGTCATTACAGGAGATAAGGTCTTTACTAAATGATTTGTCTCTGTGCAACTGTGTATTCCTAGAGTCATAACTCTGAATACTATTTTTTCTGGATTGATAAAGATTATCTTGAGGGCAATCATAAATCCTCTTCAAACACTTTTCAAACTCTTTCTCCTATCTCAATCTGACTGGGTTTTTTTGCATTTTTTACCTAGGAATACTAATGTTACACACGGTCACAGAGAATTCTGCCTAGTTAAAAATTGGAGATCAGATTAGAAAGGGAAGACAAAGTGTCCACCATTCTTAAGTGTACATCCTTCAGTTCATTTCTAGATCTGGACAACAGCAAAGTCAGGTCTCACTAAAAGTTATTAGTACTGTGTTATAATACAGAATCGTACAGAGTGTGTAGAGTTGGAAGGGGCCACTGAGACCAGCTAGTTCAACTCCCTGCTAAAGCAGGGATTATGTTTAAGAGCCTTATGCATACAATAAGAAATTTGGATCTACAAGGCTTGCACAATCAGAGAATCTAGACTTCCAGTTACCCAGGATTCCCAGTAATTTTTTTATAACCGTGTATGAAGTACAATACAACTTTGCACTTTCATGTGGTGTTAAATTGTCACAAGCACACTTATTTCCAAAATGTTACATCACTTTCTACTGGCTAATGAATAAATGTCATAGTCTTTTATGTAACTAATTAAATTTCAATTAGTAAATTGAATCAAGAAGAGCTGACATTCAGTGTGGTACCTCTTCCTGTTTATATAAATCCATCATACAATGGATTTCTGTGAAACCTAAACGGAATAAAAGGTAAGGGAATTGTTCTGTTATCACAATAGTGAGTATATAAAATTGGAAATTTTTAAAACTATCTCCCATTACAAAGGTAAGGTGCTCTTTTCATGATAAAAACAGAGTTCAATGAGCTTTGTATTACAGCTTTGCAAAATTTGTGGCAAATCACAGGAAATTATCTAAATTTTGATATGACGACATTACCATACACAGAAGAGAATAATATTAATATCATTTTCATGGTCCATCTCTAGACATGATAAGAGGTGGGATAAAAGCAAGAATTAGCTGTGGACATATTAAAAAATTGTCATTACTATCTCATATTTTTCATGCAGAAGAAGCACTTTTCTGTGCTCTGACTTGCCCCCTTCATTCGTTCTCTCAGGCGTGTATCCTCAAATCCACTAGTTGCACATTAATTCGTTATCATTTTCACCTGTGGCATTTTTTCTGCTCATCACTTTTAAAATTTCAACAAGTCCTGACCAAACATAAAGTGATGACATTCGTCACCAAAAAGTAAAAGGTTCATTCAAAAATGAGCATCCTCTCCTGATAAACATTGGAAGATCACAGTGACTTGAAGACTGATAAAGCTCAAAACACTTGGACTTGAAAAAGGAACCCAAAAATTATAAAAAATTGCATCAAATAGTTCTTTGATGTAGAATAATCTTTCTGGATTTTTTTTTCATCACTATTCTTCTGCTTACCTGGGCATTACATTACTTTTATAATAGAAGGAGAAAGTCAGAGGCAGTGGGCACATCATAGGACAATATGTGTTGCAAAATTACTTTCTGTATACTGACAACAGTTACATTTGATGTAATACCCTTTCTCTGATAAAAAAGAACTGTTCCCATAGTATGAAGCAGATTCTCTGTTAGAAACTGATTATGAAGCTAATGTGCTGAGGCCTGAGCAGCAGGCCTCAGCCAGAGCTGACTTACAAGATGAGTCCTGGGCACTGTGTGAACACTATCAGTATTATTTAGATAAAAAGAGATGACAAAGACACTTATGCTAGCTCTGTATAACCTCATGTAGTTATCTGCAAGAAATGTATCATTTTAAGAAACTTTCCCAACTGACATGAATAGAGGCTTGTTTGTAGGGTATTTTAGGGGTAAACCCTCCCAGCTGAGGCCTGGGCACTTGCTAAGACCTGGCCCCTCCTGGTCAGGAAGTTTCTGTGCTAAAAATATAATCGTGTCACGTTGACTTACTGATTTGGGTTTATAAAAGCTGGACCCACTTTTGGGGTGATTTTGGAGACCTCACCTAAGGGTGGATGCACCGCGCAGGATTTTCCCAATTGCCAGGAAGGGTTCTCCAGGTCCTTGCTGTGAAACGGGGCTCCCCAGTGACTGCAGGCTCTGGACGATGGTAAAGTATTTAGGCAATTGGTGATTCTTTCTCAATCACTACCCTTCTCATATAGTAATGATTAGGTCCATCACCTTGCTTACTTTTGCTTGTTGCTACAAAAAAACTTGTAGTTTTATTGAATGTATCATTTTACTTTTGTGTTGCTTTTTTATTCACAGTAAAATAAGACTATTCTTTCTATTGGTTTCTGTGTTCTTTAAATCTCCCCCATCCATTGGCAGAACAGAAGCTGAATTAGGTTTTTTTCTGTTTTAATAACATTAAATTTCCTAGACTACTGGAAAACGGTCTTTTGTATTTAATTTTAGATTTCCCAACAAATATATCCCTAAATCCTCACTTGACTTAAAACATTACTGCAAAGGAGTGGTAAAATAAAAATAACTCTTGTCAATAGAACAAAACCCGGAGATGGAATTGAAAATGGATGAAATTTTGTAAAATAAAATCCTTCTACAATATTGAGACCAAAATTAGAAGGATTTGGTGTATTCAAAAAGAATATTAAGGTGAAAGTTGCAGTCTTAAATTAGTATGTTAGAATAACACAGGTGATGAAGTGAAGAGACAACAGAAGAGCAAAGATAGGCCATTCTGCTCTTTTTCTCCTTCAGCGGAAGCACTGAGCTACTGAACTGATGACTGTTCATAAATATCTGCAATACAGTTGGTCCCAGTACTGAGTATGACAGCTTTCAATAAAACATTCATTGTGATGCTTTGAGGTCTTCAGAGGTACATAAAATAGTTCCCAAACTGCACATTACATGCAGTTTTCCATTATACACTGCACAAAATGTCCTTGACATTCAAGAGTTTGCCATACATATTTTAACATGCATCACTCCAGGGTGTATTTGAAAATACCCTCCACTTGCCTTTAATAATAATGACTTGTCAAGTAGAATCCAGATCTTGGTTAATCTAACATAATACGGACTTGATGGTTTTTATTAACTGTCAAATGGAGCCCAATAGCCATCAGAAACATTTTTCCCTTCTGTCACGCATTTGTTCCCAGCATGTTTCATTTCTGACCACTAATGTAAAAGGTTAATAAAGTGCAGTATTAAATATCATTAATATTCAATATGCATGGCAAGTGAATAATTTTTCAGATCTTTTATTTTAAGGATGTTGGGATGTTAATGTGGCTATTCTGCAGCCTTGCAGAAGTGTACCACGCTGCATACATTTGCAATTTGTCTGTGAAGACTCTGTAAAGCATCTCTGCCACATTAGACTCTCTGAACCTGTATTAAAATTCACGTGACTGCTTCATAAATCTGAAAGGTTTATCTTGCTTCCAGGTCTATCACCTTCCCTCCTACTTTTCTCTTCTTGCTACCACAAATTACGATTAATCTAATATACTTTCATAAACATTTTATGCTATGTCAATCATAAAATGACCATAGAAAGCAAAGAGAAGGTCAGATTTTCAAATATCTGTTTACTGTCACTATGAAGCTGGTTATCAATGGTTGTTTTTCTCCACATTGTTATGCTTCCCAAACAAAGAAACCAAGTCAAGCCCCCTTATTACTATAAACAAATTGCCTGAGCAACAGTCAAGCTTATTAAAAATTCAAAAAGTTAGAAGACCAGAGAGATAGCTGATGTAATTATCATAGATTTGTTGTGATAATGGCAAAAAAATATTCTACTGAAAACTGTTCTGCCTTTATGTTAGTGACACTGGCAAATCAATTTGATAAAAAAAAATCTTAGCTTGAGATATAAAGTAGTATAGTATAGTAGGCTGATCTAGAGATTATTAAAGTGTTCTTCAAACATACTTATTGCAAATTATTTCTTAATAATTTTTTCCAATAACTATTAACTTTCTAGTGCCTCAAATGTCTCCACTAAACCAGGATAAAGGCAATGTTATTATGTTCAACACATTAAGGTATTACTTATGTGCCTGCTTATATGCTTTCTTTAAGAAACACATTCAGATTTTTACTCAAACCAAAATATTTTTACTTACCTTTTAAAATAAACCACTTAATTTGAAATTGTAAACTGACACAAAATTTCCTATCAGTCTAATCAGTAATAAAATTCATTCCTTGTAAACCTGAAGACGTCAGACACGAGCCTTAGTGTATGTCAATATTGCTACACACCATCTTTCAGTTATCTCTTCTAACATTGACCACCACTAATGAAATAACTTTCCAGTTACTCAGTGTCCAGCCTACACTATTAGTCAGTGTTATTGCTTCTTCTATAGCTAGAATACAAGTGTACCTACTTGTACCATTTTACTTTCAGAAATGTGAAAATCAGGGTTTCAAATAGTAATTTTAAGGTTAACCTAGAAAGGTAACCTTTGTATTCTGCTTATGACTAGGAGCAAATATGAACATTAGTGTGTTGTCCATGTGAGAATCAGACAGATGAGACGTACCGATTCCTTTCACTGTCCTACATGTTTAAACAGAAAAAGGAAACCTAATACTTTTTGTGGGTTTTTTAAGTATCAGTTAGGATGAGGAGAAATTAAGGACGACTTATGTTGTAAAGGACTGTGTGCCAGTTTAACTTTACACTGTTCCTGAGCTATTTAGAAATTTTGTTGGTTCTCGTGAAAACAAAAAAAAAAACATTAATGTCCTCCCTCTTCCCTGAGAGGATGTTTAATCATTTAAAAGTCAAGTGTATTTGTGGCTAAGTTAAAATCCAGTGTTTACTTAAAACTAGGTCGACAGATCAAACTTGCAGTAAGAAGGCAAGCTCTATTGATGAGTGACACTTTCAGCCCAGGTGATCGTGAGCAAGCTCTTACTTTAATGAAGTTCCTACTCCCATTTGATGCTATCTTCTATGAAGATAAAATGAATTACTTAACCCCTAAGATTGCACACAACAATGTGCCATTTTCTGGCCATGCAAAACCTTGGTACTGCCAGTTGACATTGCTGCACTTCTATATTGTTTTCTACATTTTGATACTATTAATTCAAAAATTTTACCTATTTTTCTTAAGTATCTCAAAAATAGTTCTTTAGAGAAAACTATTATCAATAATATATTCACAGATATTAATTGTTTATGAATAATAAAATTTACCTCTTTCCCATGGTCATTCCATCAGCTAATTATATAAGAAAACTTATTTGCTCATTGAATTACTGCTTGTCAAAGAGCACTTTTGGCAAACATAGCATCTTAACACTGCTAATTACTTTCTTTCATATACCATATGGAAAAGAAAATCCTGAATTAATGTTTGGAAAAGATGCAATAATTACTTTGTTACAAGATGGGGCAGTTGTATTGTATCGTGTCCTATTGTGTTGTTAATTGGTTTTCACCAGCATAAAGAAATCTAATCATACAGTGTGTTCCAAATGCAGGATATTCCATACATTTGGTCTCATATTATGACGGAAATTGACTTTTGATGATAATATGCACAGAATGTGTTGCCAGCTTGTATTATTAGGATCTGTCTCAGTGTTAACATGCTCTCTTCAAAATGAAAAGTAAGGCAGGAATTCTTTCATTGGGTACTAACCATGTTAAAAGTGACACAGGGAAAAGAAGAACTGTAACGAAAGGAACAATAATTAGTACAGAACTTGTAGGAATGGATGAAAGATATTTAAAGTTTTACTAAACACTTTTTTTTTTGTCCTATTAGTATGCTTTTGTCCGTCCATCAGCATCATTAATCTATATTAAATTTCTGGTTTTAATAAAGCATGTGTATATTTTAAAATAAAATATAAGGATTTTGTTGAAAGAATACTAAGGATGTTATGTCTTTTACTACATTATTAAATGTCAGCTTTCATTTCCACCTGTGGTGATGGGATTGCTGTACTGTTGGGCCAAAGCTGGGTGAGATGTAACTCACAGGGGGTATAGTGGGAGACTGTGAGGCACAGCTCCTGGGAGCTTCTTTGTGGTTCCACTATGCAACACATATGAAATCTCCAATAGCTGAAGAGACATGGAGCAGGTAAATGTTCTGCAAAATTCATCATACTCTAGTAACAGTCATTATAACAGAATATTGTGCTATTTCAATACAGAGCAGCTCCTGGAAGTCAGTGGACTTATGTTGCTGAATTGCAAGGGATTTACTCGATATTTAGAGCAACAAAATAAGAAAAGGATCTGACCTCCTGTTCAGCACTAGGGATTTTCAGCTTCTAAGTTTAATCTAAATTCTTTCTTATTCACTGAATTGATATTTTTTATATATTTGTGAAAAATCTGCATACCACCCCTTCAGAAAAGACCTGAAGTTGCTAGCATAGCCAAACAGAAAAAAAACCCAACTATTCCCTTCCCCCATTTCCACTTATTTCATTGTAAATGGGCAGTGTGCAGGGTGAGGTGAAATCCTTCCTTGATAAATAAATGGATAAATTTTAAAAAATGAAATAAATAGGGAATTGCTTAAAACAAAACTGTATGTGTACACAAGTTTAATTAAAAATAAAAATATTTTTTAAATAGTAACATTTTTATAGTGGCCATAAGAGGCTCCATAATGAACTCTCAATGAAGGTTATTCATGCCTTGTTGCATTGATGGTGACATCCTTCAGCCTCATGGCTAACAGGAGCACACTAACTGTGAATTAATGCTGTACAGTTTATGCCTTACCATACCTTATTGCTTAATTAAAATGAACCAGTTTATTAAACTGGAGAGATGAAGCTTCACCCCCTACATGCCTGAATGAGTCTTTGAGCAGCACAAAAGTCGCTTTCAACTTTCCTCATGTCAAGCCTCTCACAGCCACTATTCACTGTGAGAGATTTGTTGACTGTTCCTGAATACAAGTCACTGCTTTCGTGCTGTGGCAATCCATGTATTTGCAGGATAATGAGTTGTGGGAATGCCTAGATTCTGCACCCCTACCTTTGCTTTTAGCTGTTCTCCTGCCATAATAAAACAACTTTTTGAAAATACATCCTAAATAGCTATTTCTGAAACAACAATATGCTTTACTTTCAGTAATTTGAATGCAACAACCCTGTCAAAGACAGTGCTCACAGAGCCACAAGTTTCAAAAGAAACATTTTCTCACAGAATTGCTTAGGTAATCTTCATTTGAAGCTGGAAGACAAAACCTAGATGTGGCAATAATGTCAATGCATTTGCGACAGAATTATTCCGAATCTCACACAGGGTGAGTTGATTACAGAAAATGGTAGACTCGAAGTATTAATGGGGTTCAAAGATAAATTCATGTAATTAATAAAGTCATAGCTTTCTGCTAGTGACATGGCCTTGTCATGTTTTAATAATTTTACAAGCTTATATGGCCTATAATTATATTATTCCAAACCTGATTCATTGATCATATAGATTTTGTTCCACTTACACTTAAAGAATTGTTTTTCCTAAATTACTGAGGTTTTTTCCACATCATCTCTTTTTCAAGATATTACTTTATACAAATTATGTTCCCTATCCCATCTTTTTCTTTAGTGCTTTTTCCCTCAGCCTCTTAGAAACAAGAAAGAAGAGTTTGCTACAATGCTATATACAATTGGGGAAACTGGTCACAGTATTTGATAATACCTGTATCCTTCCATTCTTCACAAGTTTCTCAGTTAATTTTTCTTATTTTGCAGCCAGCTACCTGCAGGTAGCTAGCTAGAAACTGAACTACAGACTGCAGGGGTAGACAAAGCTGTTGACTCCAGTGAGTTTTTTACCAAAGTAGTAATGAAAATTACCACAGTTTTCACTTTAATCTTTGAAACTTACAGCTTCCTCAGTACAAATATAATTTTCACCTTCCTTAAATGAAAGGGTTATCCACTTCAATGAGATTTCAAGACAGTAGATTTATTTCCATTGCTATTGCTTCAGTAGGAAACTTATCATTACTTTTATAAAATTATGACCTCTGCTTTTTTTTCTATTTTTATCCTTCTAAATGTCCATTTCTGTCACTAAATAATTCCTTGAATACATTACCAAACCTTTTTGTAATGATTCATGCAGAGTAGAGATATGTTTTTTACTGATTTGCCTAATCAGTATCACACTTTTCAATCTTCCTAAATCATTACCCTTGTCAGAATACTTCTGGGACCAATGAATTCAGCCAACAATTAAAAAAAAAAAATGCAAAATGTTAGTTGCAGGCAAATGATTCCTTTCTGTCCAAAATATTCACTGCAATGTGTAGACAGGCATTAGATATTATAAATGTTTTTTTCTTAATACACATTTTGGCCCTGGCTAATACAGGAGCGCTCAAAATAGTATACTTAGTCATATTTGTGGGCATGCAAAGGGCATAGTATGAAAATAATTGGATTTGAGAAAAGGTCTCTGGGAGGTCATAGCTACTGATGGTACTTCATATAAAATTTACATGCTAAAAATTACAATTATAGTATGGGCAGATACTAACACGTAGAATGCAGGCTAATGCTGCCTAAGGCTTCCTGTTCTAAAGCTGTTTTCATTTGCTGATAATTTTGCTAAACTTTAGCCATTGGGAGTGAATTGTGCATGCTGCACCACCTTGATTACGAATTTTGTTATAAAAGGATCCATAGGCTACAATAATGTATATAGAGGGGAAAATAGAAAAAAAAAATAGAAAAAAAAATAAAGGAAGAAAAAAAATTTGTGTAAAAAAGAAGGGTTAAGAATGCTTCTTCTTAAGAGACAGTAACATATCTATTATTTTGGACAAGGGTGTCAGTAAACAGTTTTTCAGCTTTCTGCCACTTTTTTTATTAAGAAAAAAATGGCAGACCACACTTCCATCACAAATTTCAAATCCAATGACATTATTGAGATGCATTCAATAGAGACCTGTAAAAAAGATTTAATACTGAACTCTGAAGCTGAGTTGCATTTCCTCCAGAGAGGACACACAGTTTTTATTTTCTGAACTCTGAGCCCTCAAAGAAGTAATCAGCCACAGCCAGAACTGACCTGAACTCGTACTGCTTCACGTGATGGACTAATGAGCACAGACCTGAAAAATGAGACATATGTTCCTTCATGTTTATTCCCTTTCCTGAAAGCTTCAGGAGAGTGAAGAGTGAATGAAAACAAAGATGATAGAGAAGTTGTGGGACAAATGAGAGTGTGGTGAATAAGAAGTGGGTATAAGAAGAACTGTTATCTGAGAGAGAAGAAGAATGGCTGAATCAGTAGGGAGGAAAGCTATTTGCTGATAGGGAATTCAGAGATGCATTACTATTGGACAAGAGAAGAATCATTATCCCAGGGTTCAAGACCATGATAGAAAAAGGGGCTGAGGGAAAATAGGATTTAATGAAGATAAAACAAGAAGTGTAGGGGCAGAAATACATTTTGGGTTTTGTTTCTCATTTGGCATAGTCTCACCTACAGCTGTAACTGATTGCAAAGTCGCAAGATCCTACATTAATTTTCTGACTGAGAAGGCTCTCTAACAAAACACGTTCCTCTCTGAGTACCATTTCCAAATAAAAATCATGCTCTGGTATGATTTCTTCTTTTATTGTAAAGGTTTTTACTTTTTAAAGGAAATTGCATCCAAGAATCATGTAAATAATTTTAAAGTCGACCTTGAATTTTATAATATTATCAGTAACATTTTCAGCACTGCATTACTACTGGGAACATTCTCCAATCATGTATTATTAGCATATTTTGAAAGAGAAGCTCTCTTTTCAAAGGTCACAGCTTCTCAATTCGAAAGGATCTGGGGGGAAGAAAAAACAAAACAAAAGAATGATGATAAAAAAAGAAAGATGAAAAGGAGAGAACTTAAGCAGCAGAAACTAATCTTTGGGTGAGAAGAAGAGAATTAAATTCACACTGAAATCTTGAGCTATTTTTGGAGGTTTAAGTGACATTTGGTCTACTGACAGCGTTAAAGGACAAGAACAATTTCATTTCCATTTGGTGTAAGCAAGGAATTTCAATAAAATGTCTGGGCATGCTTTGCATTTCAACAATTATACTCATTCAGGGGCATCTTTGTTTTAAAAAAAGTCTTTTGAAAATAAATAAGTAATATTTTAAAGAAGGAAGTGGATTACATTTGAAATACATAGGATATATTAATTACGGAGTGCGATGCACTTTGTCTCATAGTTTTTTCTTTTTCATGTGACTGAAACTGTGGCAATTTGTTGAAATACTTCTGTTTCCTGTTAAGTAGTTCATCAAAATAAGGAATGCTTAGATGACATACACCTAACTATTTTTCAGTCTTGTTTAGAACATAGGTTTGCAAAAATGTAACAACTTTGGTGTTCCTCTGAAACCAAAGTTAAAAAACACTGCCTTTTGGCAACATTTAAGCATTCCTCCAGCAGTAGAAACAAGTGTGCTGCAGTTAACAGCCCTAGAAAATATTTCAAGTTTGGCATCACCGTCGAGGCACTCAGCCAACCACTTTCTAACCTGAAGGTATAAAGAGACAGACTACAGAGGGGGTTTAGAGAAGTACTTGAACCTCAATACAGTAGGTGCCAACAGATATGGTAGAGAACAGATATATGTGGGACAAAGGGAAAACTGCTGTCATTTATCTGTTGCAATGAAAGACTATTATAGATCAGTGGTTCCTTTTGCTTTCCCATTTTTCTGTAATCATTACATATCATTGGGATAAAAAGAGGAATAGCACATACTTAGGTGTTCCTTTACTGCATAGTTCATAGAGAGGATTTCTTGTAGCATTTGGAAGAGCATTTCCTTCATACAATGTAAAAGATGAATGATAAACTGTGATTAGAATGAAAATAATGTTCTCTAACAATTTTGAAGTCAAGCAGCTAATAAGAAAAGTGACTGGTAATTCATTATGATTTTCATGTTTATCAATAAAATACCTGAAGCAAGAGAATTGCATAACATTGCGTAGCCACCTTTGTTTCACTAACTGAATTTACTTTGTGGATAATTATGTAAAAGACAACGAGTCTTTTACCACACTGATTTTTCCTAGTGGATTACAAAAAACATAGGTATAAGTTTGTTCTCAGATGAAAAGTATTCTGTTGGAGTTCTTTCCTCCTTGAATATTGTTAACTATGTTGTGAGTCGCAGGCATGCAGAAGGGGGAATTCCATTATTGTGCTGAAAACATTCTAAATAGGAGTTTCTAGCAATGTGTTAAGATTAGCCCATGGGAAGAAGTCTCATTCAGGGTATCCTATCCCCGGTACTCCTATTATTGATGGGTTTTGTACAGATGTCTTATTTTACAGGGAAGACATATTTCCTTAATCTGAAGCTTCATCATCGATATTGTGGTGGGTTGACCTTGTCTGGCTGTCAAAGATATCCATTCAGGCATTCTCTCCCTTTCCCTCCTCAACTAAGTTCATGAGCCAAGACAAAGACAGGGAAATCTCTTACTGATTAATGTTAGGGGATTTTTTACTCTATAGGACATGCACTTTCTTCGAAGTCACTCCCCATGGCTGTGGCGCTCAGCTGTGCCCTGTGGTGGGTGTGTTGGACCAAGCTGGAACTGGCTATGTAAGGTTCAAGGAAGCCCCAGCCTCTCTTCACAAAGTCTGCCCTGCAGTCCCCCTGCTGCCAGAGCACGGGCCCCTGCAAACCCACAAAGACATTTTCTGTACTATTTTGAAAAAAATAAAACCCTATATCTTTACTTAATATACTGATAAATATTCAATGTAATATACTACAAATAACTAATAACATGTGTGAGAAAGGACATTTTGTTATAGCTTTATATAAAATAGTAAAGAAAGATCAAACAAAAGTCTTACATTCAAAGTTGGAAAGGATTTTAAATATTTAAATGAGGTAGTTCAAGAATATAATTTATCCTTAGCTGGAAATAACTTGATACATTAATTTGAAACCAAGAATGAGGGTACAGAATAACAGAGCAGAAGTCTCTTTGGACAATCTTTTTTTGCTTGTTTCACATCTTAGTATAGTCAAGAAAATTATACTTGCCATGAAAGGTTTGGTACCAACCAAATCCACCACATCCTGGTGCATAGAAAAAACAAAGAAATTATGAACAAGGCATGAGAAACTATAGGAGGTCCTGTGAGATAAGAAAGTGCAATTAGGTTGTCAGTGACATCTAGATGAAAATTAATATCAGCTGTCTTATTATGAACTAAACCTGTGAGACCCTACCTAGTCTGCAAAGAGAGGTCTGCAAAACTAGGGCACACAGAGCTCAGAAAGTAGGTGAATACTAACAGTGTTAAAACATAAGCAAAAAATTTCTTCATGACAGAATGAGGAACAATGGCCATAAAGCACAAGTTTCATCTCAACATGAGGAAGAACTACTTTGTGTTCAGAGTGGCAGAGCACTGGAACAGGCTTCCCAGGGAAGTCATGGAGTCTCCCTCTCTGGACATATTCAAAACCCACCCAGACACATTCCTGTGTCACCTTCTCTGGGTGACCCTGCCTTGGAAAGTGGGCTGGACTAGATGATCTCCAGAGGTCCCTTCCACCATAATGATTCTGGGATTCTATGATTTTTTACAAAGAAAACAGTCCAGGCTTAAATGGAGCTGACATGCAGACATGATTATGTTTTGTCATAAATACATCTTCTGCCATTGAAGTCCAATAGACTTCCAAAGAAATTCAAATGGACATCATATATTTGTAAAATTGCAGAACTACCTCATCACATGGACATCAGGGAAAAGTATGGTGCCTGGATGATTTTTCTATAGTAAAAGTTCAGAATTATTATCTTCAAATATGGTTTGATGGAACTAGTGATTGTTAGGATAGGGCAATTCAGCAGGTACCATAACACAAACCTGTGTCAAGACTATTGTTTGGAGTGCATCTGTCCCTTCCAGCTACTAAACCTCTTATTCTACAAAATCCTATTCTAAAAATTTTCTTTTCTTAATCTTTCCTCCTTGTTCCCTTGCTGTCTTTCCTATTGTGTCAGAGTCCTCAAACGTGGCATTGTAAATTTTCGTCTTCTTTATTATAGAAATAGTGCATAGCCTGCCCATGAAAAATTCAATGACCATTTTACACAGAGAAATAGCTCAAAGAACACTCTGAATTTACCCATATGGAGTTGCCTGCAAATGAAGAGAATATTTTATACAGTTAATTTACTATATTTTAGGCTGACAAAGTGTTACAAGTAGTGACTTATAGTCTGTCTTGTATCAGCCTAACTCTTACTCCATTTTAGGTTAATCAATATTATTAGCTTTTCTCATTTAACAGTACTAATATGTGATCATACTCCCAGCAATTTTACAATTTAAGGTTTAATAAACTACTATTTAATTTTTTTTTATTCTTGATTTTTAATGTTTAGCACATCAATAATAAATTTAAAATTTTAAAATGAAATATATTCTGCTTATGGGATCTATTGTCCATATAGTTCATTGCAATTGCAGTATTTTTAAACTGAAAGCTACTGGTTTCATTTTACTTCTGAACATATTTAATTCTGTTTTCTGATAGTTTGCAGTAACCATATCTAAAGCAAGTAAAGCTAGATCCTAAGTTTAGAACTTCAGGCTTTATCCTTATGTCAATGCCACTGACATACGTGTTACTGGTTGAGAGCCAACCTGTGCGTTTTAAACTTAACAAAATTTCTGGGGTGAAAATTTGTTAGTTATGGCACTTATGAAGCACCTTGATTAGGTGTCAGACTTTTTTTGCCCTCCACATGAATAAAAGCAAACTTCTCCCATACTACTGTAAATCATGTGAAACCAACTGCCATGAAAATGTGGGGTCACAGTCTCTTTTACAGCATTGGTGCTAATAAATGGCAAGTGCTTACCCATAGGACAACAATTCACAGCAATTTCATTTTACTGCAACTGGTACTTGTGACTGCAAGGTGAGAGACTGTGAATGTGCCGAGCATTTGAAGCCTTGAGTATCTTGTTTATTACTGAGGAATTTTAACTATTAGCATTACAAACAGGCTTATATGTTTGTAGCATGATATTTTAAGGTAAAAGGTGTGTCAAATTTCATATATAAAGAAAGGCTTTTTGCAAATGTATTCTGTTTGTGCATTTTTTTTAAATTTTTCCTTTAAATTACTTGGGTTTGACCAGTCGAGTAAATTATTTTTTGTAAAGAAGAATAATTACCTGTCCAGATGCCTATGAATGTAAATTGGTTTTAGACTCAATATGCCAAGGCTGAAGAATATAATTTTGTACATACAGTTCATCTCCTCATCACAAAAATGATACAATTCTTCT
The DNA here is from genome assembly GCF_000738735.6 of Corvus cornix cornix. Taxonomy (NCBI): domain Eukaryota; kingdom Metazoa; phylum Chordata; class Aves; order Passeriformes; family Corvidae; genus Corvus; species Corvus cornix. The sequence goes on along the minus strand of NC_046333.1, from coordinate 98,639,770 downwards.
GCTTTATGATGCCTGTGTCTAAAACTAAGTAGATACAACTTACTGCTGTTAAACCCTTCTTCTTTCTCAGGTAAAATATATTTAACAACAAAAAAAAATCCAAATACAGGGTTAGAACTCAACACTTATCAAAAGTGCCAGGGTAAATTAATATAATGGAAATATATTTAAAGATAGTTATCACTGTCTAAAAATTACATAAATTTTTCAGAAATATTATGGTAGTAATGGAATAATCACTAAATACTGACATCCTTATTTTAAAGTATAGGCTTTTTTTTTTTTTTTCTTTTAATGCACAAATTCTTTTATTTATTCCTTAAGTGAATGTATCAAGCCAACACTTCTGTTCTCTCTCTTGTCAGGCTTTTTTGGAAGCATGCTCTCTTTTAGCCTATCAGCATATAAAATGCAACAGGAGTGATCAGCTGATATATCAGCAAGACAAAACACTTTGTGTATAAAGTTGTTTCAATCAACACAACTGAAAGATATTGAGCTTATAACACTACAAACTTTGATGAGTTAGTGAACCTGTACATTATTAATAAAGGAGCAGTTTGGTGGGGAAATACTGCTTTAAATGAAATATGAATGCATTGCTTGTGCGTAAGAGCAGCACTTAGATTTACTTGCACGTTTACAGATAATGAATCTATAATGAAGTTGAGATCAAATTAAAAACATGAGATTAAAACGTTCAGTACTACTTTGCAATTTGTGGATCAGTTTTGCTGCTGCCTTGTACTCAGAAGTCTCAAGGTCTTAAACACTGGCTATGATAAATGTATAGCATTAATTTTTCAGGCTACTGTAATATATTTTATTTGTCCTAATTATCTTTTGAGGTGTTGAAAAACAAAACAACCAAACAAAACCAGAACAAAAACATATCAGATGCCTATGGAAAAAAAAAATTAATTACACAGGCAACCATAAATTAAAATATTTCCATTTGACAGTAATCATCAATGAATAAAATATATACTTCACCAGAGATTGCTATGACTCTTCTACATATATGGACTTTATAATCAATCCAAAAAGTAACTTTACTGGCATAAATATTTTATTTTTTCTCTTATGATGATTTATTTATGACCCTGATTTTCAAGCATATATATGTCATGAAATGTCCACTCCACTGTTACTGCATTTGGGGATTTTTTTTATTAACTCTGTGGTTAATAAGTCCGTAAGTTTACAACTGGCTGCACAAGGTGAAATGAAAAGCAATGTCTAGAGTACAAAAGTTCTGTTATATAATTACTATTTTTTCAGCCATTAAATTTTTGAGTTTAACCACAAATTAATATTTTAAATTATATGTGTATTTATCAAAATGATGTGGTGGGTTGATCTTGGCTGGATGCCACATGCCCATCACTGCCCTTCTCAGCTGGGGTGGGGGAGAAAATAAGATGGAAAAAAACCCCTAACTTTTAGGTCAAGACAAAGACATTTTAGTAGAGCAAAGGAAGAACCTCAAAAAATGTTGGTCTGTACTTCTGATCAGCAAGTAATGTCTGTCCATTTCTTGGAAGCTAAGCTTCAGCAGGCATAGCACTTGTTCTTGAAGGAAAACACTATAAACAACAAACACCCCACTTTTCTTCCTCCTTTTCTCTGCTTTTATATCTAAGCAGATGCCATAAGGCATGGAATATCCCTTTGGTGAGTTTAAATCACCTGTCCTGGCTGTGTCCTCTCCCAAGATCTTGCCCATCCCCAGCCTAGTGCTATGTGGGGAATGTTGGAGTGACAGCACTGATGCTGTGCCAACGCTGCTCAGCAGTAACCAAAAAACTGGCATACTGTCAACACCTTTCTAGCTACCAATGCAAAGCACAGCACTGTGAGGGCTGCTGTGGGTAATAGCATCTCAACTAGACCCAATACAAATGCCTATTTGTACGTAAAAACAATTTTTTTTCTTTTTTTCATATGTGTGTATGTATGTATGATACCTGAAAAAAAAAAATTGAAGCCTTTGTTCTTTTGGGTTACTAAAAGCAATATTCAAAATTAAAGATAGGATTCTAATATGGGTTTTCACATAAGCAATATTATGTCTTTTAAATGAGCCTTCTGAAATGCAGTTTTCAGAAGACTTGACACGAATAGGTTTTTGTAGTGAAACAGAATGGAAGCATATCTTTAGATAAATAAATACTGAAAGCAACCAGCTTGAACTTAGGAAACTTGGAGAAAGCTAGATAAGTTTGGGTCACTTTGGTACACAAAATAGAAAAACTCAGTTAAACAATATACTAAGAGAGAAAATATCAATGTTTTCATCTATAATATCTTATTCTTAATTGCTTGAATTTGTGGAAAGTAGCAAATGAATTTTATAACAGCTAAGAAAGGGATGTTTGGTGTCAGATAAGAACAACATTTTCTTCAGGGGGTAACTTTCAAAATGTTTCTCAGATGAATAAAGTGGAACAGTTTCAGACAGAGTGCACAGGACATGGCTAAAGAAAGCCAGAGGTTCTTTATAATTTAAAACACTGCCTAAATACTTTGTGTTCCTGGGCTGAGTAGCAACGCTGATAAAACAATATTCAGATGCAAATCACTTTGAAAAATATTACTTAGACTACCTATATAATAGACTTCAGCTAGAAATTATTTTTTATCGTATTTTTCTGTTTTTTCAATCCAAGGACTTTAGAAGTTTAAACATTAGACTTGCATGTATAATGAACTGTAGTGTACAGTAATTGAATTCTGAGAACTGAACTCTTGAAAAAGTCCATTGTCGAGTAATGCTTAAGTAAGGATTGTATCCATTTACTGAAAAGCTTTTCCATATTCTTTATTTACTACTGTACCTACAGAATGTGATTATAATTCTGCAGTGCTGACTTACATAAAATTACAATTTTATTATGTCTCTACATTTTTTCCTTTTTTTGTATGTTCACCACTTACATTCTCAGTGAATCTGTTTCTTAACACAAGCATATTTTTCCTAAATCCTATGGGAAATTAAGACATAGGAAAAAATTATTAATTGTACATTTTGAAATTTAAAGTTCTACAGTAAGATACATATTGATTCACAGCTAATGAATTATCCAATATCAATTCAAATTTGCTATGAAAATTTTGTTTAAAGTGAAAGCACTAAAAGCATGTAACACTTTCCTGCAAAGACTTATGAAGTATCCAGGAAACATCTTTTTTCATTTTCAGAAGTTTCGTATTTCCTTGAAAGTATGATGAAAGTAAATGATTAATCTGTTTTTGTTCATTATTTAGGAATTGCAGAAAAAAAAATTAGACCACTATATAAAAGATTGTATGATATAGAAAAAAAATGTCTTTGAATAACTGATGTAGTGTCATTCCTGTAATGGAAAAAAAGTACCAAAAAATGTAATGCTCTGTATAAAAAATAGCATACAGATGTAAGATTTACTTCAAAAGAAAAGTCTTCAAACAGGACTTTTTTTAACAAATCATAACTCTTAAACACTTCTTGCATATTTGCTTGTTGAGCTTTTGATGGCATACCCTCCCTTTTCGGACAAGGGTGAAAGAGCAGAGGAGGCTGCTGTCCTGCTAAAGTTCTTTATTTCACAGTCTCATAGCTCTCTTGAATGCAGAGTTCGAAGGGGTTTCATGATAAGGCCAAGTAGTAACAGCAGCAGCAGTAGGCAAACAGCAAGTAGCAAACAGCTTCTTCTTCTAATTCTAGTTAGGTTTTTTTCTTACAGAAGTGTGGATTATATTTGTTAATTTGTGGTGGCTCAATGTTTTATTGTATTTTTGTATGTTCTTTGTACCCCAATGGTTCATCCCTATCTCCCCCACTTCGATTCCCAGCTGGTTTGCCCCAGATCCAAGCCGCACCCCTGGTGCTCCCAATATGGTTATCCCCTCCCTTGTTCTGGCTCCTTCCCGGCCAATCGCCCAAACCCCTCCCAGAGTTCTGGACTGTTCTGTTTCTGTCACCCGAGCCCTCCCTAATTACCCTAATATGGTCCGTGTCAGTCCCCCGAGACCCTGCCCCCTCGGATACCTCCCCTCTTGGAAATCCCCTAAACCTGGAGGCCCCTTTGGGGCATGTGACCCCTCTCCCTCCACCCACCAAGACCATTGGACCAGGTGTAGGGTCCTCCCCTCTGGCGCCCCTCCCTCCTAATCCTCCGATTGGTCCCTGGTCAAGTTACTCCCCCGATTCAACCCCCCTGTATAAGGTATAGTCGCCCTGCAACTGTTGCTTGTTCACCGCGCATCCCCTTCAATAAGTTTTGGATTCTACCCACTGGCAAGCCTCCCTCCTACTTTTTATCTTTCCCTTCCTCGAGGGCTGCTGACTGCTACAGTGCCTGGAACCTTCTCTCTCCAGGGTAGAGCAGAGGCTTCAGAGGAGCAGCTTCAAAGCTCTGTGCCTCCAGCTGCTCCCCACTCCCACTGCACACCACTGGAGCTAGCCTACGCCGTGGTCAGTAGCAGTCACTGCGACATTAATTGACCAATAAGATTAACACACGATTCTAGTTTTTCTTTTCTTAACCTATCCTGGTCTAATTCTAACAAGTCATAAATCTTACACAAGTATTACATAGGTATTACACAGATTTGCATATATAGTTTCTATCAACTCTTACTGCTTGTGTGAACACTCTATCTAAAAAATGTGAACAGTATAGTTCCATCTATGTTTTGTCTAAAGTAAAGAAATTCTGTGAAAACATAACACTTCTGCAGTAAGAACCGTGTTTAAGGTCTGTTTGCTAAATCTTTTCAATGTTTAAAGCACTTAGCATATATTTCTACTAAAAGTTAAAAAATCTGTATTTCTATTTCACTTTGGTGTGACTTCATGTATCTCAGCTTATCCAAAGGTTTTAATTCAATCCCTGTGCTTTGGCTTTCCTCTGGGCCTGGGTCCAGAGGACCTTTCACTCCAATGTTTCATGACAGAGCACACTGTGAAGCATGCAAAATCAAAGTACCCTCTTAACATTGGGTATATTAGATAAGAAGCAGGATTATTTACCATGGGCTAAGCACTTTGAGAATTCTAGCATAAAAAATTTTATGAGAACTTACTTGCATCTGCTAGCTTGGAATTCATGTGTAGAGATATACAGAAGCCTTTGTAATACACTAGAATAGTCAAATGCCTGGGTTGCTGTCTAGGCTCTGGATCTGGGTCTTACATAGGCATCACTTGACCACTGGCTTAAAGAGTACTTGACTCTCCCTATTACAGCATTCAGATGCAATGAAGGCTCCAGTCACCCTGGGCTGAAGTCAGCTGATTGAGTTTGTTAGGAGGTGCTGGAGCTCCCTCTGGCTCACACCCATGTAGGTCCCCCCACCACATCTCTACTTAGCAGCATCTGGCACCCTTTCAGGTTGCTCAGTTTTCCAGGCATACTCCAATGATCCTTGACCTTGTATCTAGAGTGTCCAGAAACTCCCAAAGCAGAATCCAGAGACTGCCACACCAAGTGCTGTATCTGGTGGCTCATCTGTTAGCTGCATTCTAGAACTGTTCAATTGTTCTCCATCAATTCTACATATTTCACAATTTTTATCACAGTTCTTCAACATGACAAAGTTTCTTCCTTTTCTGTTTTTCCCACAAAGGACTCGCAGTTGTCAGCTTTATCAGCATTCATAGGATAATCCAAAACCTATCAAATCACTCAAGCACTTAGACATCAACAACTTAGTAGATTTTAATTTAATAGAAGTTTAAATTAAATACTGGAATGGTAGGAAAATACTAACAATAATGTTGTTGCATTGTTTTTCTAAAAGCACTAATAATATATTATTGAATGCAAAGATTTATTAAAACTCGTGAAGAACAAAACTCTAACCCATACCAATAACATATCAAGAGCCTTGGGAAAAAAATTGTGTGACACTGAATAAGGATGAGACCATAGTAACAACCCCTGCACCCCTCCACTGAATAAAATAAAAAAATAAGATCTTGAGACTCTACAGGAACAAGGTCATAGTAGATGCCATTTGTTTATGCAAATGACCAGCTACTGGTGCAGAACTGTATAATGAGCTAACAAAGCTGCTCACATCTGCCAGCCTAATGGAAATGGCTTTTAAAGTACAAAAAGGCCTGCATTGAAAAGAGCTGGTTGAGCTGCTATCATTTCAGACTTTGGTGTGCTAAATTGATCACCCAGAGCCCATACTCTATTATTTACACGTACAAGTATATCTGGTTGTCAGGAAACTGTAGCTCAATATGTGCTGTAAGGCTTAAGCTTTGTTGCTTGAGTTTTCTCTGATTACCAACCTTTGAAGACTGTCTGTTAAAGATGATGAAAAGATCATCTAAAAATACACCCAGCACATTTGGTTTAATTTCCTTTACCTGTTTCCTTCCTTCCTTCCTTCCTTCCTTCCTTCCTTCCTTCCTTCCTTCCTTCCTTCCTTCCTTCCTTCCGAATTCCTTCCTTCCTTCCTTCCGAATTCCTTCCTTCCGAATTCCTTCCTTCCTTCTTTCCCAATTCTGTGTTCTGTTGCGTAGCAATTCCTTAAAGAGAAATGACAATGGCTATTGGTTACAATTTATTCAGTACACATAAATAGTGATAAACGCTGTAATGATCAGATCACTCATCATTTATGCATCTCAATATCTAGCAATATCCAGTCTGTCTGGGTTTTGGTTTTGGTTAGGTTTTTATGGGTTTCAATGCAGACAGATAATCTACAAAAGCAGCTCTTCTGCAGACAGAAGTTGAAGGTACTGGTGTCTCCTGGTAAGGGGTATAACTGGACAATAGCAGGAGAACTGGAAGAAACTAGATGTTGATTCAAACTCCATGCTTTTGGAAACTAAAATCTCAGGTACTCAAATGTCTGGTTAAATTAAATCAACACAATTTTTTTTCTTTCTTTTAATACTTATACTATCCTGCAGTTTCCTGTGAATTAGTATATCATTAGCTGAAAATACTTCCTGAATTGCTAGCTTAAATTATTATCAAATCAGCAATAAAATAATATATCTTGTCAGAAAAACAGTTGTTGATTAAACCCTGATTCAATCTTCTTTTCTTCTGCACAGAGACACCTTTGGTAAGTGCTCACAGTAAGGGGTAGATTCCAGATTTCTGTTCCTGAGGTCTATTCATAAGCTAGGGTAAAGGAACTGCACTTCATTGAGATTTAACTGTGCTAGTAGAGTGGGATATTATCCATTCATCTCATGTGGTGGCATAACACTTACTTTGTGTTTACAGAATTGATGTACCCATTTGAGGGTGCACATCATAAACGTCTTCATATGACAGGCAATGAAAAATCAAAGAGGATTATATCTTTCATATAATTTTCCACTTAAATTTCAGGTTCAGTCTTGTTGCAAGACAACAGTCTTAAAAGTAGATATTTTCAGTGAAATTTATGTCTTGGTAGAAGTCTATCAGTATGAAACAATTGCAGGAGGTTCTTTGGTAGAAATGAAATATGTTTCAGTGAAGTGAAGAGATTTTAAAAAAACTATGATGTGTTTTGGAAGAGTACAATTTTCTTCATATTCAGAGGTCACTAAACACACACATTTCTACATGCATATACACATTATTTACAATGCTTATAAGTATTTTCAATTAAACCATAAGTTGATTTATCAAGTCAAATTATAAGTAGGACAATAGGACTTTAAAAGGTTACAGAAGATAATCTTATTGCAGGAGTCATTGAGCTGCCATTGCTTTAATACCATCAATAACACAGTCAGGGACAGCCAACAGGTTGTACCCTCTTCTCTCCTCTCCTCTAATTTTGTTTTCTGTGTTTTTATTTCATAAATTATTATTTTTTGGTAAGAAGTTGCTTATAGTTTCCCAAATATCTTTCAAGGATTGTAGTGTGTTGTTCTGATGCATTATTTTAATACAGTTGATTATGAGAAAAACACTCACTGAAATAATAGACGTGTCAAGAAATACTCTAAACATGTCCCTAAAACCTAGATTAGAATTTACATGGAGTGCTTAAGTGCAAATGCTCTATATCTCATTAGCACTCTGTGAGCTATTCAATTCTTTTGCTATAAATATCTTTAGGAAAAAAAACGAATGTCTATGAATCTGTTGGCTCTGCAGCTGATCAGCTTTGCTGTTAATATGTACTGATGTCAACCAGTTGCAAGAAAGAAAGGACAACACAAAGACCAGTTGCCAAACAATTTGCACTCCCTGTAGTGAGGCAATTATTCCCTTGGAGGGTCTTATCATCTTTATAACATGAATTCTGCACAAGCTCAAATGTACTTAGCGCTTTCTACTGCATTACTGGCACTGTAGTTCACACTAGGGATACAAATTACAGGGGAAGAGGGCTGAAATAAGTCTGTATCAGTGACATGAAAATTAATAGACCAACCTTCTAATGTCAAATTCTCGGTTCTGAGAAAAGTTGCAGTTTTAAAGATGCAAAAATGTCCTACACAAAGAGGGTGGATGGAGGGATATATTAAAAAGAGTAAATTTTCTCACATTAAAATAATAAACATTTGCCAAAAAAACCCACCTTTATCAAGAAGTACAAAGATGCAGTTGAAGATTATAATATTAAAGGAGGAAACACAATCTCCTAGAAGTAAATATTGCCATTTTGAAGTTGTGAAACATATTTTAAAAGACAGGAAATCACTTTATTGTCATTGTTTTTTCTTGCTCAAATGTAATCAGCATGGCAACTTTGCAACGGCAGCTGGTAATACTTGTATGTTTAATACTTCAAATATAGGAAGTTTTTCATGTCTCTGACCTGAACATGGTATCGACTTAGTCACAAAGACATATTCCTAGGAGATGACAATGAATAAATCACATTAAACATAGCAAAACGTGATGAACCGTTGCTGAACTTTCTACTTATCAGGAGAGATAAGCACAAGGATGCTGCTAGGTGTGCTTAGTTTATGAAATTCACATATTTTTAATAATTTCCTTTTTTCTTTAAATTTTTAAGTCTGAAAGCTGCATGATTTCATACAATTTATTTAGTCGTATACCAATCTGTATTCCTAACTTTTGAGAAGTTGAGAGTTTGTATGAGCTTTTGTTTCTTGCATTTTTGAATCCAGTATAAATTATATTGTTTATTAGTTCAGAAGATATATAATTTGTGACACCTAAACACTGCAATTATACAGGGGTGCTCAGACAAACAACTGTCCATGTATTTCATTCAAATACACTCATATGACTTCATTGCAGTTACTTCCGCGACAGAGATGTAACAGCAACAAGATTTCAATTATTGTCTGATAAAGATTCATTCTTGTCAGTAAATATTTGCAGAGTCGGAAGGCACAATTTTAAACAATGCCTGGCTTACTATTAGGCTACATGTGTTTGTTTTTCCCATTTGCCTTTAGTGTACTTTAACTTAAGCACAGCCTCACATTAGTGCTTGAAAGTAAAGATACATCATGGCTGTTGAATTTTGTTGGAACTGGGTTTTAACTCAGGGCAATGAATGCTGCTAAAGCCTTCTACAAGAACAAGTCTGAACGATGACCGAAGAATAACTGTTACAGGATCCCAATATTTAGTCCTGTATTTTTTGTGATATTAGTTTGTGTGGCCACATGTCATGGGTTAGCATAGCTACAGAACTGATCCTCCTGCAAAGAGGTGTTTACAGCTTCCTCTATGACCTGACTGAACCTATCAACTGGCTAGTTTGAATATTGGCAACTTTTAAAGCCACTTAAGGAGCTTGACACGCCTCTGTGATCCACATTTAAGAATGAACAAACCTTGGGAGAGGTAACTGGGGGGGGTGCGTGCGGCCCAGCTGGGCCAGGCTGGGCCCTGCTTGCCCTAGGCCGGGCCGGGACACAGCCATCCTGGAGCTGTGTGGCCCTGTTCCACCCACAGTTTCCCCCTCCACAGCCCTGTTACCTGCAGGCGGCTCCACACCCCCCCCACTCCAGCAGAAGATTCGTCTGAGGCGCTGCCCGGCAAAGCTCATGTGACCAACAGCGATAAGCAAATTCCAGCTGTGGGGCCAGGTGAGATTAACCCTTATAGTGCTGTAAGATTCCACCAGAACAGATGAAGCCTGCAGACATCAATCCTCTCCCGAGTCAGAAGAAGAGGGTAAGGTGATGGCAAGTTAAGAGAGCACCAGAGAGACACCAAAGTCAGTAAAGAAGGAAGAGCTGAAACCCTGAGGGAGGAGAAAGAGGAGATGCTTAGAAGCTGAAATTCTGTTGTAAAGCTATGGTGGTGATGGACTATGATACATCAGAGTACCCGTCGTAATTTCATGAAAGCATGGGGGGGTGAAGCATTCAAATTGTATTTGGGAGCAAAAGTACCTGTGCTGAAATAAGCAAATGACTGTAATTGTGAGCAAAAGTACCTGTGCTGAAATGAGCAAATGTTGAAGTAGCTGTAAGTTGATGAGAAGTTTGAACAGGGAGAGATGGAAGTGATGAGGATTCTTGCTCCCAGGGAAGGAGAAGACCTCTGTTCCTAGAGATGAAGATGCTCCCAGAGATAGGTGAAGAGAACCTTTGCTTCTGAACGGCTCATCCTTAAAATGGTACCCCAGTAGCTCAAGATTGGACCCTCAAAAGCAGTTGTGGGGAGAGCTGTAAGTCGGGGGAAGGGACTTTCACATGTGAGCAGAGAACCAACCTGGGCGGCTGTCTTGTTGTGACATTGAAGCCATGAGAGCAATTCTTGTGAAGATGTCTCCATGGCATGAGCAAGAGAGACTCCTCTCCCTAAGTGAACTGAAAAAAAGGTTATTATAGAAGTGGCAAACTGACTGAAAATCTCAAGGGTTGTCTTTTTACATTGTCAAAGGTAGAAGGGAGAAAGGTGCGGGGAGGAGAAGTGTTCTGAAGGTTTAGTCTGACTTTTTCTTTCTTTTAGGTCTGTTAATAAAGTTCTTTATATTCTTTTAAGTATTGTGCCTGCTTGCTTTGCTTTTTCCTAATTCTTATCTCACAGAAGGTAAATAAGTAAGTAATGAGTATTTGGACAAAACCACTACACTCTAATTGGTGTTTCCACCTGGTTACAAACTGAACCTGCTACACCACGTTTTGATACTGGGGGGCTACAAGGGACGCTTCTGTGAGAAGCTACCAGAAGCTTCCTCTATGTCCAGCAGAGCCAATGCCAGGCAGCTCCAAGATGGATGTGCCACTGGCCAAGTGTTGGCCAGTTAGAAATGGTAACACCTCTGCAATAACATATTTAAGACGGAAAAAGAAGTAATTGCACAGATGCAATTGCAGCCAGAGAAGAGCAGGGTGAGAATATGGGAGAGGAACAACTCTGCAGACAACAAGGTCCATGGAGAAGAAGGAGGAGGAGGTGTCTCAGGCATAGCAGCTGAAATAACCTGGCCCATGGTGCAGTCCATGGTGAAGCAGCTGTGCCCCTGCAGCCCATGGAGGAACACTGGGATGCAGAGATCAACCCACAGTCTATGGAGGAGACCCATGGCAGAACAGGAGGATGCCTGAGAGAGGGCTGTGAACCCATGGAAACAGGCTTCTGGAAGGGACCTGTAGAACCATGAAGAGAGGAGTCCACACTGGAGCAGGTTTCCTGGTAGCGCTTGTGACCCTGTTGGGGACCCACGCTGGAGCAGCCTGTCCTTGAACGACTGTACCCAGTGGAAGACTGACCCACTTTACAGCAGTTTGTGGACAATTGCCCATGGGATGGACTCATGTTGGAGAAGTTTGTGGAAAATTGTCTCCCGTGGGAGGAAACCCACACTAGAGCAGGAGAAGGACTCTTCTCCCTGAGCAGTGGTGGAAAAATCCTGTGATGAACTGACCATTACCCCCATTCCCCATCTCCCTGCACTGCTGGAGGAGGGAAGGTAGAACTGGGAAGGGGGAAGGGTGAGGGAAATCTGGTTTTAAGATTTATTTTACTTCTCATAATCGTGCTCAGACTTTTAGTAACAAATTAAATTAATATCTCAAATTTGAGTCTGTTTTGTCCGTGAAAGTATTTGGTGAGTGATCTCTCCCAGCCCTTATCTCAAGTAATGAAAATCTTCTTATATTTTCTCTCCCCTGCCCAGTTGCAAAGAGGACTGATAGAGTAGCTTTGGTGGGTGCCTGGTGTCCAGCCAGCATCAACCCTGTGCCCATCAACCCAAGTGCCCTGTAAGTAGAAACATTAACACCATGAACTGAAACACATGACCCCTGTAACATGCGGCTATAGGCCTTTTTTTGTTAGAACTGATAGAGCAACAGAACTAGAAAGTGCTAGAGAGTCAGTGTAGGAGTATAAACAGGAATATTTAAGCTTGAAATAAAAAATTCGGTGCAACTCGAACTATATAACTTTGGGACCTTTGTTGCTACCTCGGTCCTGGATCCAATACTTTTGTGGGGGAATCAGGATTGCCTCTGAGCAGAAAGTACAGTCATTTACAGTGATTTGATTACTCAAAGCAATATTCAATTCAAAGAAGCAATTCAAATATGCAATTTAAACAAAAAACCAAACCAAAATAACAAAACAACGAGCCAAAAAAAACCCCAACCACATAAAAAACCAATCAAACAAGCCTGTTAATGTTTTCCACTGAATGCTATAGTCACATATGGTGAAAGCCTGTTTTCTACAATGTAATTTGGAGGTCTTGGTCAAGCATCAGTTTGCATTAAACCAGTGCTTAGATTCCCAAGACTTGAGATTTCTCACCAATATCTGCTGAAATGTATGCCAAAGCATATTCTTCTCTTCTTCTCTGCTTGTTCTTTTCAAGCATTCAGACTAATATTTTCTAGTTCTGTATTCCAAGCTTGAACTCATAGAAAAAATTCTCTTCCACTGAATCCTCTTACCTTTTGCTTTTCTCCACAGAGTTGTATGCCTCCTTGACTAGGTTAAAACACTGTAATTTTATAAACTGAGAACATTCTAAAATATAAAATATTTTAGTTCCTAAATGACACGTGATTATGTCAAGAGGATTAAGGGAGAAAGTGAGGGCTATTAAATTCTCAGTGGCCACATCAAGTCACACTACATGTCTAGCAGTATGGGGAATGTACATCAAGGCAGATATATCAACCACCTTTATGCAATTCAAACAGAGAAAGGTAATTTTGCAGGATCGTGTAGTACCACTATGAAAAATCTTGGAAAACATCTTTATCTGGCACATCCCTTTCATCAGCTATTCTTTTAAAAGGGGAAAAATGCTTATAGAATTTTTTTTTTTTTTTTGCTTAATTATAACTGTATTTGAATCCTTTGCTACTAACCCCTTTTATTTTTTGGCAGAAAATGCTAAAATAAAATATAAATCTGTGTTTGAAAAGTCATCAACAACTAAGCTAAAAATTACTGAACAACTTATGTCTGTAAAAAAGAATATATGGGTGAAGGAGGCTCTTCCTTGCACAATCCAGTTCTCTCCTATATAAAGAGTTCAGAATATGGAAACTAGAGACTGCTAGTACAGAGGTGCGGGAATTACACCTCATTTGAAATGGAATAGCATTTTTATTAATATTCTCTGTAGAACATATTGTATTTTAGTAATACTTCACTTCCTCATTCTTTGTTTCCTCTTCTATCTCTACATTTTAGGCCTCCAAAAATAAAAATAGTGAAGAATCGGTGTGTAATTCTAGTTATTTAGATCAGCAATTCAAAGGTGAAAAACTAATGGTTGCTTGTGTACTACAAAATAAATCTTGTTCTTTATGTGTGAGAGTCTGCAAAAGCCTCTTCATGCTCAGTTTTTCCTACATTATGTCTGATAAAGTCCTCCAGGTCTTTTTGCTTCTGTAGAAAGTAACTTATTTATATACATTAGATGTGTCTTTAAGGTTTGACCTCTGTGGGATACATACAATTTGTTCCTGGGGTCTGAAAAAGGATAGGACACAGCAAAAAAAGGACCGGGAATTGGACCTGCAATGAACTCCTGGTCATATGCAGTTCTAAACAACTCTCTCTCTGTCTTGACAGTTCAGCCAGCTATTGCATTTGAATTTACTCTCTTTGGGCTGTTGCATCATCCACCTTGTATCTCATGCTCTTCTGGCATCTTATCTCTACACTCTGAAATCATCAGTCTGGAGACAGTTATTCCAAATTAAACATGCAAAACATTGAGCAGGTTTGGCTTCCTCCACTGTCCATCATCCTCCAGAATTTTGGACAATACTAAGGAGAACAACATGGACACATGTCAGTTTATGTCGCCTAACCTTTGTGATTGGGTCATATCTCAGGTTCATTTTTACTTGACATTAGAGATGTTTCTATCACATTTGATGCTACAATGCTTTCAGTGTGTCCTGGCAGGAGTTAAATCCTATTTTCCTAGTGGCATCCATGACAGCTGAGGTTATTCTCCAAGTATTTATGTTATTGTGTCTTTATCGCGTAGCAGATTTTTGCCTTGGTGATAATATCCTTCCTAACAATTAATTCATTATTATTCTTTTCCAGTTAAAATTACACAAATTAGCAAGTATGTTATAATCTAGCATAGGTAGTACTCATCTGATATTTCAGATGTCAACTTTTTGTCTGACTTCCAAGATTACTGGTAAGAAGCATTTGCAAGAAACATGTTCACACTTCCAATTAGTGTTTATACCACAGAGAGCTTGATATACTATTGATCTCTCTTAGCATGGTTGCCAAAAATTTCTCCACTAGTGCAATATCCTGTAATTGCAGATATACAGATGAGAAAAAGAAAAAAGGTTCCCATTATAGGGGAATTAAATTTATATGATATTTTAGAGTTGCTAAGAATATTGAAAAACATATTCATGTGGAAATAAATTCATACTGAACTCTCTGTGACAGGCCCACTTACAGACAATATTCTTATCACCTGCATACTCAAAGTCTAGACATCATCTGTTTTCCTCCCTTTGGTAGTGGGATAAATCTTCCCCAGGCTTCACTCAGCCATACCCAAATATTAGGATATTTCTCTTCACTGTGGCAGAATTACTCACTTTTTCAGGAGTGCAAAATACTAGGTCTCTGACGGGGTCAAAAAACCCATTGTAGTGAGTAAAACTGAATGCATATCTCCATTCCTGGCTGGGCTACCTTGACCAAGGTGCATGGACATATGCCATGACATTATCCCTGGAACAAAAAATGCTTAATTTAAAAAAAAGACCCCAAATCTCTAAAATACTGGCTACAAAAGTGATCCTAATTTGGGTACATTATGGGTGCAACATTTCTTAAGTTGTAGGTGATTTTTGAAGATGTGGAGGAAATAATTTTTTCCTAGTGATTAACTCCATTTTCGATGATAGATATCAAATTGAAGCCACCACTTGCTTTGGGAAAAGAAACAAAGCATGCAAATAAAATCTTGAAACTTTACAGAGTATTGAGGAAAACAACAAAATAAAGAAAACCTCTATTTTCCTTCACCCTGAATGAAAATAAATGTGTGATTTGGTAAAAATCATGAAAATTTTTATTAAATCTGAAAATTGTATGACCAAATCACCAAAAGTTCCTTTTTATATCACTACTGCAATGTTTCAAGATAGTTGTAGTTTACATAGCCCATGTTCACCTGCAGGGTCCAGCTTCCCATATGTATTGCTATTTCTAGAAAACACCACTCCTAGTAAAAAACTGAAGTAAGGGTAGAGATTTGCATCACTGTTTACCAAAAAGGATAGCAAGCAAGGAAGAAAAAATAAACAGGAACAGAAAGCATTAGTTTAAAAATTTACTTCAGACAAAAATTAATTTTCCATCAAAAAATCAGACTGGAATGAAAACTCAAACCTTGTTTTATACATACTCCCAAATCTAAGGCTGGTTCACAATGCAAAATGCAACCCCAAAACCTCCCTGTTAGTGTCCTTTTCAACATTAGCTGGTTTGTTTTTGTGAACCTATTCACAGTGTAAATTGTTAATAATTTTCTGTGATGATCACCACCTGCATTGATGTGTTTTTATTATTTATCATGGATCAGATCTTGTAACATTTTTCAATTTGACTGAAACAAAAATCTGTTGAATGACCTAAAAGCTAGTCTCAGACAAACAAGAGTTTTAGGGAATAAGTTATAAAAATCCCACCACAGGTCAGTAAAGTGTGGCTTCAGAAATTAGGAGATCAGCCTTCAATGGCCTTCCATGAAAAGGTCAGTAAATACCTTAGAGTCATGTGATTTTTTTTTTCTAAATCCTTGGACCTAAATTCCATCCTGAATATACAATCTACATCAATGGGGAATATTTTCTTACTCAGCTCCAGCCGTATTCATTGTCTTGACATATGAATTCATAAGTTGATTCATTTACCTGTTCTTTTCATACAGTCTTTGCTATCTTCCTCTATTTCATCTCTCTTTTACATCTCTTGCTATAAATAAAATCTGGTTTTGTAGCTTATCCTTCAAGTGTAACACCTCTGGTCCTCCTCTGATGAAGTGTCTGCTGTCAAAATGAGTCGAGGGCACACAGTTCTTCACAGCATCAGTCTGTATCTTAACTCTCAAAGGCATTGCATTTCCCAGAAGTCTCTACACCCTATTTTTGTAACAGACTTTGTACTGACCAGGCATCATTAGCAGTAGCAGATGCTGACACTGACATGTCCAAGTTAGTCTTCCTGACATTTCAGTGGCATTTTTCCTTAAGGATGATATTTGCTTTTCCTACGTTGTCTCAGCAGCCGGCCCCTCCCACCAAGTCCTATAGATCATGATCAAGACAATGCCTTGGTCATCCCCACATCTGTTCTGCCCTCTTTCATTCCTATATTTAGTGCATTTGCTGTCATTTTTGATTAAAGCTTTGAAATTGGCAGAGCATTCTGACCTGTGTTTTTATCTGTCTGGCAGAAACTTATTTTAATTAACAGCTTTCTAACAATTAGTCACATACATTTTAAATCTCTTACAGTATAAGAGAGTAAGTATAAGAGAGTAAGTAAGAGTACAGTATAAGAGAGTAAGTAAGAGTACAGTATAAGTACCCCCAGTATCAGTATCTGGGGGTACTCTAAAGAAATTCATAACCTTTAGAATTGGATTCAGATTGGGTGGGGGAGAGGAAAAAGTCAGTAACAATAAAACAATTTTCCTCTATTTTTCTGTCCCTTACAGAACTAAATAACCTTTAATTCAGTGGCTCTCAATGCTTGCAAATGCTTGGCATTCAGCTCCAGTAGCTGTACTTTCACAGGACAGTGTTACTATACACAAGCTTTTCCCTACATTTATATCTGGCGAGCTGCGCTGGATTGAAGGAGGTCATGCAAAGGAATAAAGCAATACAGAACTTGGTGTAACGCCATTATGAGGGACAATCTATACCTGTTTTCCATTTAGTCATTGGCAATACTTCACAATAACTTTACTAAGCTAATGCCTACTGTTTTTCAGTGCATTATGTGTAGCAGTAGGAAGCATTAACAGAAAGACTCCCTTAGACTGAGCTCATGAATTTGAACAGTAGGAAATGATTCCTCCTACTAGTTTTATACCAGCACTGCAATTGCTACCGCATGTTTCAATAGGTCCTAAATCATAAAAAGGACTTCAAGACCTGGCTGTGCATTTCATATAAAAATGTCAGCATTAAAAGAAACATGGAGAACTAAGTCTCTCATTCAAAGAATGATTTAATCATAGAGATATACTCTTAAGCTCTCTCTTTGACATAAAAAAATTTTAGACAGAAATGTTTTTGTTTGATAGAAGAGCTCCATTATATTAAGACTCTGTGTCTCAATACATAGGAGATATAAATTCAAATCCTTCATAGATAGGTGGGGTTTGAACTCTCAGGTACTGCATACCATGTTAATATTCAAACCACTTCATAAAAGCCAGAGCATAACACATTAGTTTTGGATGTATCTTCTAGCCAAAATCTCTTCCTCCAACATTTCTATAAAAAAGGCTAGTTTCATCTATATCTTTCCAAATAGTCTTTTGCAACTGCTATGTATTAGTGTGATCAGAGAATACTCATTAGACTGAGATCCTTAGGGGCCCCTGTGCAAAAGGTGTAAGCTCCTGACTAAGCTCAAAAGTTGTCTAAGTGCTACACTTCTAAGGTAGGGGAGAGTTCTGAGACATGCAGAAAGGCAAGATTAGGCAAAGGAAAAGCTTTTATGAAGCAGTGATGCCTCAAGGCACCTTAAGAATAAGGGAGACAATGGTGAACATAGAGGTTTTGGATTACAGTACAGAAATTATGTGATTTAAATTCTGATTTATATTGATTAAACCCTAGTTTCAGATAATCTTAGTTTCAGCCAAAACATGGCTCTATTTACTAACTTTTTAATTTTCTTTTTTTTTTCCCTGCAGAACATGTATTTTGGGATCTTCCCACAGGAGCCATAGATTTCATCCATTTTTAATTTAAAGTCTTTTTTTTGTGGCTTTTGTTTTTGTTTTTGTTTTGGGTGGGACGTTTTTGTTTTTGTGGGTTTTGTTAGTTTAGTTCAGCTTGTTAGTTAAGAGACAGAAGGAGCATGGAGCAAAGTCAAAAACAGACTACATTATTGTCTGTTGTGTACTGGCAGTACACCAAGGAAGAGTAATTAAATAAACAGTCCTGGAGTCCAGCAACAGTGAGCACCTTAGGCAACCACTTCCAAGGGTGAACTACAGCTCCTAGGGAGGCCAAGTCTAGAATAGTGTTATATTATATGACTAAATA
This sequence comes from Corvus cornix cornix, assembly GCF_000738735.6. NCBI lineage: Eukaryota > Metazoa > Chordata > Aves > Passeriformes > Corvidae > Corvus > Corvus cornix. Next base: position 98,621,091 of record NC_046333.1, on the reverse strand, counting down.
CAAACATGAAAATGGATGCCCTTGTGAAGGGAAAGGAGAAAGAAAAAGCAGAATAAAATTCTTGATTTAACCTTCAGCATGTTTATTTCTAGTGATGGATGCTAGAAGAAAAAGTACTGTAACATAAGTTGTGAAAAAGAACTAGAGACAGGGCTAAAAATATCGTTCAGGTTACCTTTTTCCCTTCGGTTTTCCTGTCTTTGTCCCCTTTGTCCTCCATATGGTTTCAGAAAAACAGGTTATTTTCTTTATTAAGCAGATAATCCAGCCCATGCAAAAAGATGTTTAAGTTACATTAATAAATTTCTGCTTATAAGCAAGGGCAATACAGTCCCATGATGAATTAAAGGGCATTTGTACATCCTGAGATGATGGTCTCCTTCCACTTTGGTCATATGTTAGTACCTCTAATGTAAGGTTACTTAGTGCTGAGGCTACAGGTATTGAGCAACACTTGTTAATATTTTTTGATCCCTGTGCCATAATTTTCAAACAATTAAGAAAGCAGATACATGAAAGCTGCAGCACTGCATCAGAAATAAATGGCAAAAGTGACACACACACAGAGCAAAGACCTGTTCTTTCTGAATTTTCAGGTTTCTGTGCCTCATTTTGTGTCCATTGCTGTACATATATCTATTTTGTCCTCCCTTTCTTTCTAGTATCCAGCACATAAGCAGCATTTCACCACAAAAAGCAAATAAAGAGTGTCAGGATTTAATTTTCGGTAAATAAATTTCCACTTCTTAGTTCCCTCCAAAATTCTTCAGCTCTTACTTTGCTTTTTCATAGGCATGCAAGAGTTTAAGCTTGGATGCAGAACACCTCATATTGTCACAAATTTATCAGTAGTTTCATTTCGATCAGATTCTCATAGGACTTGGGGAAGAGAGATAAAAAAGACAGAGGGGAGTGAAAGAGAGGGAATTAAATTGTTCTAGTGTCAGGTGGGCTGAGGCAGTAAGGTGCAGTCAGCAGCACCTGAAGTTGGTAAAGTCAAGAAACTGTAAAAGGAATTGCATATGGAGGACATTTTTCTTTTGACAGCAAATTGCAGGCAGGAGTCTTTTGGAGCAAAAGCTTTCGGGAATTTGGGAAATATTTTTGGCTTTGGTTTTGGTTTTGTTTGGTTTGGTTTTTTGCTTGCAGTGGAAGTGCTTTTAAATCCTTGACTGCTGGATGTGAGGGAGATGAAGAAGCGGACTCTTGGTTTATAATACTCTATATGAACGAGGGTCTAAGACATTCAGAATCAAAATCCTATCTACCTTTTCCTTTAGCTAGGGTGTAATTCATATTCCTCTGCCTTGATTTGAAGGAAAGGAATTTTCAAAGAATAGACCAAATTTTTAAAAAATCATAGAATACATGTTAAGATACTTCTCATTTCCCATGATCAAAGTTGTCAAGTGGTTTCTTCTTTCTGTTAGTTTGTGGGGTTTTTTCCTTTTTTTCCCAGTATTGTAATCTTGATGGAAATGTCATATACAATTAATAGTGTACAAAAATAGACTTCAGGCAAAAAGCCACACAATTAATGGAAATCAGACTCAAGGATGTGTGGCTGTGACAGCAATAATAGAAAAAAATACAAGCACGGAAGAAATTCACTTCCCAGGTATTTGACTTTAACCCTGTGCAAAGCTACAGTTGAGAATAAAATCAAACGTGTTATTTGCTATGTTTCCTTTTTTATGAGAAATAATAATAGGTATAGACTGTATTAATCTGAGGCAGAACAAAATGCAATTTTAACTGAAACTTTACTAACAGGGTTAAGAGTTAACATACTCGGATTTGAGCTGGTTCTTGTTGTCTAAAGTGAAAACAAAACTTTCTAAACTGCTGTAATTAACACATAATAATAGAGAAATGAAAGAGTCATGTTTAAAAATCCAAAATAAATAAGCATATGCTATGGAATTTGGGTAGCAGGGACCTAGACATAAATTTTGATTACTCCATTTTGTCCAAAATATGAGTGAGATTTAAGTCTGTGTTCCCTTTTCCTCTCGTCCAGCAGAAAGCAAGACTTGGAGAGTCACACAGGCAGAGACACTATGCACTTAAAACAAGAATATTTGGATTGCTCAGGAGGAGTGCTGCAGCACAGGCCAAAAGATAAACTGACAGCTGAGTACGGAAGTGCAGCCTGAAGATGAGGAAGTGGATTCAAGCATGAGGTTCTGAGTAGCAATTATGTGAGATCCACTAGTGAAAACTCATGTGTGCCCATGAGTCAGAGATGCCAGATTAGACTCTGTGTATCAAATGCTATAAACTTCTTTTAAGAGGAGGCTTTATCAGGAAAAATAAAAAAAAAGATAAATATTTTAGTCTCTTTTCTTTCTTAGACTAATTAGGATATTTAATTATTTGTCAAGAGATGCATTCCAAAGGAGTTCAGGTGATGCCATTTTGAAAATTTGCTTGAGAAACCATTCTAGATTTATCCCATGCACAGGTGTGATACTTTCTGTTTCTTATGTCAAGTCTATGGGATATTGAGTCTGACTTCGTATCAGCTTCTTTATAGGATCATTATTTCTCCTCCCAAATAGGCTGTGGGATGTGAATTTTGATACACATATACTCACTACTATGCATAGCCTTGCTGTTGTGAAAAAAACCCTGCTGCAGATTGTTGTATGTGACATTGGATTCTACCATGTTATTTTTTAGCTAGAGGAGCTCTAAACTGTTCGTGTCCCTGTGTTTGTTGCATAGAATATAAATAATTTTTCTCTGGTATAGCAAATATTTCATGTAGGTCATGAAATACCTGCAGTTGGTTTGTTACTACTTAAATTAACAGAAGATGGATAGTCTCCTTCAACTGTGTCAAAAAGATTCCTTTTTGAAATAATTGAAACCATTCTTCTAGTAAAAGTGCCTGCTACCCTTGGTTTACTGCTGAATTCTTTGCAATAGAATAGCAGAAACTATCTGGTAGTGTAAGGCCATTTTCACTCCTAGGGGATAATTTTTAAAAAATCTGTTATTAGAAAACAGATTTTTAAGTAAAATAACCTCGGTTTCTTATAAAATGAACAGAATGCCATATTAGTTTTGCTTTTACTTTCAAAAGGACAGTGTGCTTTAAATAATTGTTATGATTTAAAAGTGTTAATAACTTAACAACATTCCCAGACTCTGAGAAACCAAATTAAATACTGGTTTAGTATGATTTAAATAAAATTAGTTGCATTTTATGCAACTTTGGATCCTTTTTTTATCTTATCAAAATGTTGAGATTAAGGATTGCATATATAGACTTCCTGCAGACACTACTGGAAGAGAGTGCTCAATCACAAGACCAAAAATAAAAAATATTCTTTGCAAATACATTTTCACAAAAATAAACAAGAAAGAAGAAGGAGTCGTGCAAATAATGGTAGAATTTAAATTTAATAACAGGTGTAACAATAGCAGATCCACAAACAACAATATGGTTGAATTTTTGTAATTTTCAAGTAGAGATCTTATATTTCTTTCTCTTTTTTGTATATAATTCACATATAATTTATCTTTATAGATCTTTGTATTTATTCATGAGTATTCTGCTAAGTACTACATTTAGGTTTCCTTTGGATTTTCACTTACACACTCTGAATAGATATATTTGAAATCAAGTTGTTAGATAAATGAATAAGCACAAGCATGTCTTACTTAAGAAACTAGTTATACTTTTGTACTTGAATTTGAAAAAAGTGAGGAAAAAAAAATACAGCTATTAGAAATCTTCAGGAGTTGTCCTAGGGGAAGAAAAAACATTTGGATATGTAGCTATTTTTGTAGAGTACAGAAGTTGCATTAAATTAGGAATTTAAGGAGAATGAAGTATGTGAGTGCTTTGTTTAAAATTCTTCATCCTTTAAATGAGTGCTTTGAAGCTATTAGCTTACATCTTTATGATTTATTGAAAGTGAAGGCTACTCCTTAATATCCACAAGTCAAAATAATAATGATAAATAGTAATGAAAAGAAGTTAATAACACCACACCGTTGAGTTTTCTTTTTTTAATAACCTTCCATTCTTATCCTCCTTTTTCACTCACAGACAGCTGAAGAATCATCTTCACTATAATTTATTTCAAAATCAGTGTTCATGAAAAAGTTGACCACTCTGTGCTTCCACCACCTAAAGCTTTAGGAATTCTGTTCAAGTTCTTAACTGAAATTTGGAGATAAACTTTCTCCATGTACTTTGAAAGCTGAATGTAAAGCATGCGACTTGTAAAATCTGGTATCGCATTATAAGTCTACTATCAGCACTGATCAACGTCAGTTGGAAGAAAGAAGCTCATAGGACTTTAATAGCTCATTTGAAACAAACAAACCCCCACATTACAGATAAAATTCTAATAGATAGCAGCAACTGCTTTTCAGTCTGGTTCAGAAACTGTTCTCTTAGTAAATTGTTCACAGAACATCTTTAGCTCTGAGGTCACCTATACTTAAAAGGATAGAAGGCTTTGTTAGCACTCTTTCTTAATCAAGGCTATGAATTCATATCGATGTAGAGTTTTCTGTTGAAAACATTTGGAGATTGCAATGATTTAAGAAGGAGGATTCTCGCTTAAGTTTGAAAAGCTGTGCTATTTCACATAATTAGTACTCTGATCTGGCTGAGTAATTACTGTCCAAGTATTGGTCTGTGCATCCATTCTCATGCTTTCAGTAAATGTTTTAAGGAAAATACTAAGCCATTAATCTGCCTTCTTCTCTTACTTAGTCTAGCTCTTTCAGCTGCATGTTGTTAGACCCCCAGAACTGTGCTAAGCCCCCAGTAATTATGTGGAATTTAATTCAAAGCAGTATGGTAAAATTAGGGTTTTTTCTACTAAAAAGCAAATTCACAAGAACAGTAGTATTCTATTTTTAGCTGCTGCCCTTAAATTTTCTGACTACCTGACACTGCTTGAAATTCTCCAAGTTCTTTTGCTAAAGAGCAGTCATACTAAGTTGCCTGCAGTAATCTCCCAACTTTCTGCAATCATATAATTGTCTTCTGAGTACTTTCAGAGCAGTGTTCAAAACTGACTATTGATTCATGCTAAGGGTGAACAGCACACGTACTGTTAAACTTGTCTTTTCTGAATATCGGAACCAATATTCAGTGTTAACCCCTACTTGGAAGTGGAGCAGAGCCCACTGTGCCTCCAATAAAACCTACTGTGTTTTCGTGCATGACACAATTCTCAGGTCAACTCAAGCTGTTTAAAGCTTTACAATCCTTAATAACCTTAACCATCGAACTTTTCTCTGTGTATTCTGAATCAGCAAGGGCTTCAAGATTGTTTCTGCAACTGAAGTTCTCCAAAGCACTTTAGGGGAGTACAAAATCAGATTTCTGCTGAATGCCAGTAAGTTCTCAGTACTTAACTCTCTTGTATTCCTTGAAAAATCCCATCTTAAATGCCTTCCTTTAAAAAAAGAAAAAAAACAGTGCATCAATTATACTTTCAAGTCCTACTTGATATTTTAAGTGGATTCTGTAGGGATTGATACTCTGGTCGTTAACAGTCAATATTAGAGATGAGATTTTTCACATAAAGATGCACTAGCATCTGAAGAGAGTAGTTATGGAATAAACTACCCAGAAGAAATACCCTACCTGTTCTCCACAGCTAGAAGTTCTCTTACACTTTCTGACATGAAACATTGTTCTCAAAATTTGAAAGAAAGGCAATTCTTTTCTGAAAAAAGTCTTGGGTTGTTAGTTGTCCAGTGTCTTGGGGTGACTTTATGATGTGTATCCCATATTGCTGCTCTATACCCAGAAATTAATTTTTGTGCCTTTCTGTGCCTTTAAACCTAGCCTGAGAGGGGGAAGGAAAAACTGAGCAAAACTTTTTCAAAGCAGTTTGCAGCTTGTTCAAGGTCACACAGAGATAGAGACTTTTTTTTTCCCCAGCTGCAGCAGGAGAGCGAGGAAGCGCCCGGCTTGCAATTTTTCCAGTCAGCTTTTGGCCAGTTTTTTCAACTTCTTTTTCTCCAGAGAGATACTGAGAGTTGGACTTTTTTCCTTCCCTGGAATTTTGGATTTTCTCCCTTTTCTGCTGGACTGCTTCAATATCAGAACACAGCGGGAGGACTTTCCACCGGGCACAAAGGGCCTGGCCCTGGGCCAAGCCCCAGCTCCGAGGAGACCAAAGGGAGGACTCGAACACTTTCCCAGGTTTTTTCTCCACAGCAAGATCTTATTATTTAGCATTATTTTCCTTTTCCCGTGTGTTTGTTAAATAAATTGTTTTATCTCCTTCACTTTCCTTCGAGGAAAATGTATTTTTCCCAAACGTGGTGGGGGAGGGATGGTGGTGACCTACCTCCTCTCAGAGGATATATTTCTAAATTTGGCCAAACCGGAACATCCAGTTTTTTGTTTTTTTTTTTTTTAATCTGTGTATATTCCCACCTTTTGAGTCATTTTCAGATCTTGGTCTCAGTGGTATTGTGTGGCAATTAGTGAATTAAATCACTTCATCTTAGGCACAACCACCATCACCAGAGTTACTAAGTACATTAATGAACACGTTTTGACAAGATACACAGAAGGCCTCTGTGACATACCCAAGAAGAATCTCTTTGTTTCACGTAGAGGACTGGGGCACACAGATCCTCACTGGTCTGACAGAAATTAATGGAAATTATACACCTAAGCGCCTTTGAGGATCTGCAACAAAGAGATTAAATGACTTGCTCAAGGTTGTTGCTCAAGGAGTTTTTCAGTGGAAAAGTAGTTCCCTAAATCCACAAGTCTTTTTTTTTAAACTTTATCTCCAGGCTATATTCTCCTTTAGTTTTTGGACTGAGGAGATGGAATTAACAGCATACTTTGGGTAATATTCTGCTGAAAGCTGCTGAAACACTATTATCATGGTTCTTTACACCACTCCTTTCTATAAGGACTAAAGAGGACAGAACACAAAAAACATGCAGTTGTTACACCAAATTCTCTACCCTGTGGATGTCTGTCTGTTTGAAGAAGCGAACACTGCCTTTTTTGTCTGTATGTCAGCCAGGAACCTCAGGGGAAAAATAAGGAAAAATACATGTCAAATCAAGCTGAATGCTCAAGGTGGAGAAGTGGTTCAGAATTAAGATCTATAGTCCCTGAAACTCCATCTCATAAAAGTGAAAAAATACAAGCATGCATCAGCTATAACATGTACTACCTGCATGGAATTTACTTACAGTAAGAAATCAACTATAGCTTTTCTTTCAAGCAGCCAGAGGAGACCCATGATGACAAACCATTCACTCTTTAAAGGGGAGAATTCGAGATGACATCTTTCAAGTTTAAAATTAGGCACTGATAGTGTACTGACATTCAGTGAAAAATGGATTTCTCCCATTTTAAGAAGTTGTCTTTCTACAAGCTCTGTTGCAAAACTCCATTCTGGAGGCTTTATTAAGGCCTGAATGACAGATTAAGAATATGGAACTGGAGCCTTTGCAGAGGTGTTCTCTGAAGCAAATAAATTGTTCCTCCATTTTTATTTACCTTTTCCTATTTCCCTATTTCCTTTATCAATCTACCCCATAGATGCGATCAACATTCATGGAATTTATCTCCCCAAGCCTCAATAAAATCTTCTGTAATTTTTATCCTTGTGATGCTTAGATGAAAACTGAGCTCCTGAGGGACTGTGTACCACATCACTCAGGGATTGTGAGCTGAACTATAAACAGCACCCGTAGCCTCATCCTGACTCCCCAGTTTTGTGCGCTAACATCAGCAATATCTTTGCTTTCTAGAGCAACTTCTAAATTATTTGATTTTTTGTGTTCAAAGGGAGTCTTGATTTATGGATGTGCCTTCTGGCCCTCTGTAGCAAGAAAGGGAAAGTCATTCAAATAATGGAGGATTGTTGACAGGCTGGATGCCTGAACTATCAAATTTAAGCAGAAAACTCAGATATTAAACAGAGTAAGAGCCAAAATACCCTCCATGAATTTCCAGGGACACACGGGGAGAGCTGAAGGATCTTGCTTTTAGTAATGCTTTTAAGGAGTGTTGTATCTGTACTCAGCCGTAACATCTTTTATATAATTTGTTCCTTGCAGCCAACTTGCAATTATTCTAATAACTACTTTTTTTTTCCTGCATGTTTTGCCCTGCTATGAAGTATTAACCATTTTGATGGCCTGGATTAAAAAAATAAAACAAAGAATATATGGCGTTGTACCAAAGAGCTAAATATAATTGCCTCATAGTACTTTTACAGGGCTTTAAACTCTGAACTAAATGTTGAATGTTTCTTAAGTGCCTTCATCAATCCTTACAGAAACCTTGATTTTGTCATGAAACAATTTTTTAACCATTTAGGTTAAAAAAACCAAGTCCTTATAATATCCCACTCTTACAGAACAATTGTAAGAGATTGCAGAACACTCTACAAAGGAGTTTAGCACTCATTTTAGAGCAAGGAAGATAAGGTGCTGAGCAGCAAAAAAGACATCAGAGACAGGTTTATGAAAAATAAATCATCTGGGGATTTCTGTGGGGGTTTTAATTATTGCAATTTTAGTTTATTTTCTGTATTATCATGATAGGTATGGTTATGTAGGTAACTTTTAAAGTAATTTTGCAGGCTCATAACACATGCAAAAGGACTGTGACAACTGAAGCATAAATTAACTTTGTATTTAATTGAGGTGGATTATATCATAATTGCAGCTCAGATAATGGTTCCCAGACTCATTGTTTTGGTTGGGCAGATGCTGGCATATAAATGTTCAACTTTGAGTAAAGAAGACTGACAGCACAATTTTACATAGTATAAGCTTATGCATGCTTTCTTATTTAGGAAAAAAAGTATTTTTAGTTGATATAAATTTGTTTCAAATTATATTCAAAGCATGTAAAGAGGTAAAGCAAGTGAAGAAATATCTAAAATCATTCTCTTGTAGAAAATCACAACTCTACACACAGAATTTAAAGAGTTCACTTCTGTTTATACGCTTACATGTCATCTAGTCCATTGAATAAGCAGAACTACAGCAATTTTTCAGAGACTTTAGAAGCTGTTCCATCACTCCACCTCAAATAATGAAAGTAACTTACTGAAAGGGCACTGGTCTTCTTCAGCTGCATCCCTCATCTTCATATCCATCATCATACCTCACACAGCTCATCCATGACATTCCTGAGAACAGTTCTTTATTAGAAACAAAGCTTCTGGAATCTCTTGCTGTGAGAGTATTTCTTTCTCCATGGTAGTGCTGTGACAATCTACTGCAGAGCTGTTCCTGATTAAGAAATGTTCCTCCTCATTAGAAAACAAACAGAACAATAATTGTGCAGCATTTGTTTTAGAGAAGTAAACCACCTACCTTAGCAGACAATGCATAAATGCCAGTATTCCTATAGATCACCTGAATCCCGTGCTTTGTTCTCATCTGCACTGGTGAAGTCTATGGGATTTTCCCAGCTGGTATTTCTGAGCATTGGTTCCCTAAATTGTTTTTCCATTTTCCATGGCAGAGCCTTTTTATCATAAACCAGAAAAATTCGGCCATGAACAAATACATAATTAAGAACTAGCAATATGTTATTAGAATATTTTTTTCTTGTGATGGAGTCTTTAGACTGTTCTGCATGAGATATATCTCACATAAAAATAACTTAAAACCAGCAAAAATCCCAAAACAACCCCAACCAAGAAAACCCCAAACAAATTAAAATCCCCAACCAATATACACAAAGGGTATTTACAGAAACCTCAGACTGGAGGGATCTGTAGTTGTGCAATGTGGTAAGAATTCAGAAAATGTAACGGAAATCATTGCAAAAGGTTGCATATCTTTAAACATATTATTATAAAAAACCTGCTGAGGAATATCGGTTGTCAGTTAGCAAGCTAAGTGATGACCTTTAAATTATCTTCTTTATAATGCAATTACCCAGATAATTTATCAAGAAGTAAGTTTCCTTTGAAATAACAAATTTATATTTTTTAAGCTGTAACTGCTAAAAGAATGTACTTCTGTTGCTGGATGCCAATAACAGAATCATCTAAGTTATAGTATATTATGTTATTGATATTATTGCTGAAAAATTTCAGAGTAGTTATCTGTCAGGTTTCTGCGTGCTAGCTCAAAGAGAGCCCGGAGGTCGAGCCGTAACCCGCCTGCACTAGGGCAGGCACAGGCACAGCCAAAGGCACAGGCAGACGGGGGTGCGCTCCTCACCCGAGGGGGCCCTCCCTGAACAGGGTGTGGAGGCACGCAGGCAGAGGCAAAGAAGGGACAGAGAGGGGACTTCTTTCTATGCAGAAGGTTTATTGAGGTGAGACAATGGAGGGAGGAGATGGAGAGCCGAGGATCTGATAAGGGTCCAGGGATTTTATAGTGGGGATAGGAAAGTTGGGGATAAGGGATACAGCAAGTGGGATACTTGACAGGAGGCAGGGTTGAGTGCAAGGGAACCAATGGAAATAACACAAAGGAGGGATTTAGGGAAGGAACCAATGGGGCATCAAGGAACAAAGAACTTTCTAGAACTGATACATATTAAGCTTGGAAAATGAATATACACAACCTCATACATAAAGCAAGGAGGGAAAAACATTAACCAATCAGGGGAAAACATGCAAACAGCAGAACAAAGGAATCATGGGTTCTCACCATGATGCAAAGTTATGTGCTAAACTTGGGTTGCTGACCACCACAGCTGGTTGTCTGAGTTCTCAGAAGACAGAGCAGCTGGAGCCACCTGCACCGCAGTAGTTACCAGTATTTAATAACACCAGGCATGGTTTATCATAGCTTTTCATATTGACTAAAAATAATTACTTGTTGTTTTCATACCCTGTGATCTTGAAGTCAGCAAACAGTTGCACTTTATCTTCTTTTCCAATTAGAACTGTACGTTTTTCCAGATTTAATAGCAAATTAATGTTAATGTGCAAGACTCAAACAGAATTGCTAGGATTGTAAGTGTCTGCTTTTTGGCCCTTTTTCAGGTCCTTGTCTCAAAATCTAGCTATGAGCACCAGCTGCAGCTTCAGAGATTGAGGGAAGGAGGTGAGAAGGTTTACCTGGTCCCAAACTAGGCAATTGTGTTAATCTGGAAAGAAACCAAATTTGACTACCTTCCTGAGGAACTCCTGCTGGACTTTGATCTTTATGGGGCTATAACTGAAAACAAATCTACTCCATGAAAGATTTATTTCTCATCTGGGAAATAATAAATTATACATGTTATCTGAACTTTTTCAGATCTGTTTCCTACTGACCATAATTGGAGCTTTTCAGGTCCTTTACCCACTACTGCTCACCCCAGCCAATGTGGTCAATGCTCCTAATATCAAATGTGGCAAAGTCTTCCTCTGATTAACTGAGACCTTATGTCATTAGTCACCAGCCTCAACACAACACTGGTTTTTCAAAAAGATTCCACTACTCCAAGAGCAGTGCAAGAATTCTGGGCCCAAAAATCTCAGGGGTGGAAGGACTGGATAGAAATTAAATAAAATTATACCCAAATTGGCACAGACAGTAATTGACAGATCAATAATCCCTTTCTGTAGTGCTCTCATCCAGTATTTTTGAGGTGATTAGAAAAAAGTCCTTTCCCCAAAGCCATGGAGAAACAGAGTTATTTATAACCAGCTTTACTTCAGAAGGTCAAGGTTGCTCTATCCAAACCAAGGGATTTGAGCGCTACTCAGAACTGATAGTTTCCTTCCATGTGCTCTACAGAGGATGGATACAGGATAACTTAAGTCTTGAGGAGCTAAATGGGAAAGTGAGGGGAATTAAAAGTACAGGCAAAAGTCCTGTAGAAAATGCTGATGTTTGACAGTGTCATTCAGTGAGTGATCTAACAACTCTCAACTACAAAATCAGAATACTTAAATTCTTTAAAACTTACGTCAGTGTCTCTTTATGCTTATTTATGGCTCTTATCATCACAATGATAGAAGCATTTACCAATTGGAAAACATGTAAAAATTTGAGAACAAACAATTACTCTTTCATAAATAATGCCCACTGAGTGTTTAATGAGAAACAAAGGGGACTAAATACCTGAAAAATGGTTATTTACTCTATTCAAAATGGTTTTGTGTTCTGATGTTGAGAGTTTCTTTAAGTGACAATAAAAGTGATAAATGAAATAATTTTAAAATAATTAAAATTATTAGTTTTTATTATTTTAAATCTAAAATATGGCTAAAAGTAATTTAAAGTAACTAACCAATAACATAAGGTGGGGCTCTTTTAAAGACAAGACACAAAGGACTGAAAAATTCCAATGAATAGACTGAAAGCTGAGCTGAATATAGAGTTGAAGAACTCAAAATTTAGCTGAATAAAATCTAGGAATTGCTCATATCTACATATAGAAGTAAAACCATTTTTATATACACATAAATGTGTATATATATTAAATATGTATTTTACAATGGGAATAATTGAATTGTAGGATTGTTTTTTAAATCGTTTTAAATAAATTTGTATTTATCCTTGTAGCAGGTATATCAAACCATTTGAAAGTGGATAAACAAATTCATTCAACTCCAGGAAAAATCTACACTGGCAGTAGTTTTTCAGCATCCTTTCTGTGATTTTAATGGTTTTCAACATATGCTTACAGAGCTTCCTTAGATTTTGTGGAAGGTTTCAATGGGAAAGGGGAATTGTTAACACTGATCTTGGCCACTCTTTTGTTATTGTACTTCCCAGAGTATGCATAAAGTATCATAAATATTTTGAGTATACATAGAAAAAAAATAGATACTCTTTGGCTAATCCAAACAAAGTCTGTAAAGGGTAATCAAGCTCAGGAATGACTGTTATTCATAAAATTTACAAAAAATGCAAACATATATAATTTTTAACCCACTCAAAGAACATGGATAAACCTAAACTAAACAAAATGTTTCAAAACTTTTTAATCATTATTCATGCTCAGAGAACAGTAGAAAAATTATTTTATAATGTGACTGGTTTAATATAAAATTAAAAACTAGTTTAAGTGATATGAACAAAATATTCTGACATATCCAAATTATTTACTCCTGTTTAAATAATTGAAAACTTGTTGTCACACTGAATCAGTCTCTAAAGCTCATTCTGACCATAATGATTTCATTAAAATCTCAAGTGTAATAGCTTTCAAATTTCCACTACAAAATGAACTTTACAGATCAAATAACCATGACAACAGTAAGATCAGACGGGAGAATATCATCTGGCTCAGTGTGTGGAACTGATATACCGTAAAAGGCAAATTTGTGAAAAGGAAAATCTGAGGTAGTCTTAAACAAGTTTACAGAAAGCATCACAGGCCTGGAGAAAACAGAGCTTTTGTGGCCATTGAATAGCATAAAAGCTATGTGAGACTGTATTTGTGATCAACTTAGAAGTTTTCTAAGCTGTCAGTGCACTGAAGAAATGCTCCAGTGACTCTCCCTTGAGGAATCTGTTCCAGCAGACCCCAGAGTCACAGGTTTCTTCCTCACTTCCTTGATGCATGCTAAGAAGCTATGCCTGACATCTGCTCTCACTATTATCTGGCTAACTTCTTCCTCTGACTAATAATATGCATTCTCAACTTCCAAAACATACCTTCCAGCAGAGCAAAGAAGAATTTAAGTATTTTAAGGGAGTACCTTACTTAGGGTAGGCATATAAGGCAATGCCAATCATGCATCTGACATATTTTAAGGAAAATATAAAGTGCAAATTTTTATATTAGAAGGCACAGTGTAAGAAATAAGGTACTGAAGAAAGAGAGAGAAATATTGCAAAAAGGATCTTATGAGTTGGTCTTTCTCCAGTATAACTTCAACTTAGAAGCTTGAGGTGAAGATTCAAGACAACTCCCAAAGACAATTTGAGCTGTTATTTAAAGCTAGTGTCAGTCCTTCAAAGTGCAAAGTTTTGCCCAAAAGGGTGATGGCTTTCATCATCACCAGTCTGTGGAGCTTTAGTTTGTATGTAGGCTTTTGTGTTCCTGTCAGCTTTAATGACTCAGCTAATTGGCTCCTGTATCCTACGTAAATAATTTCTTATGCGAGAGAGTTTCAAATACTGTTGAGTAGAGCTCTACATATGTGCAATGTTGCTCCTACAGATATTGGAAAGGAGTAAAAGTATTCATCGACATACTTAGCTTAAAAGGATTCAGCAACATACTTAGCTTTTTCTAAGCAAACCTACTTACATAGTGCAAATACATTTTTTTGTGACAAATGTATGAGCAAGAGTAATACCACCTCGTCTTATGTGGAAATGGACACAAACAGCTAACTCTTTTTTTGAAATAGAGCTACATTACAGGTATTTTCCCATGCAAGAATAAAAGAGTGAGGCTCAATGATAGCTCTTAATAGAGAATAAACAGCATAACACACTTTCTAACTGGAGACACAAGTGTGCTTGGATCATAAACAAAATTTCTTGGAACAGGGAAGGATAACCTTCACAAAGATTTAAAAGGACATACAGTATATTTATCCAGTTGGACATCTGAAAAAATGGTTTCAACAAATGATGACGGGTTCACATCTAAATAAAACAAAACAAAAACCCCCAAACTATATCAAAGTTCAAATTCTGTAGAAATTGGCTTTTTGAAGCCATTAGAAAATTGCGTGTTGATTTTGAAATTCATGAAAATGCAAAGCAAAGTATCACAGTCATGAATATATTAAATCAGCCAAGTTTTGGGTCATCCCCATGATAGTCACTGAAGAAAATTAATTGCTTCTGAAGGATGGCCTGTGTTCCATGAGGAGTGCTGCACTTGCATCTAATAGATGTCCGTCATTAAAGTTTGATTGAGTTGAATGCATGACTGATTATTCCCTCTAGTCACTTGGGAGTTTCCACTAGACAAATAGTTAAAGTGGAGGGAAATGTGTCACTGGGTAGCTACGGTGTTGGATTTATTTACTATTGATTGACCTTGCATCAAGTAATGTGACTTTGCTGAAAGTCAATTAATGCTTATGTTTAAGTTAGTTGAAATTTTATTTATTTATTGGTAAGTAAAAATATGTGTAGAATCTTCTAAGCCCATCCAGGAGTATCTATTTTGGAGTTCCTCCTTCAAGGCAAGAAAAATTCCGTAACTATCCTCAAGGGCATAACCAAATTGCCAATATTTGTGGGAGTATTGCACTATTTTCTTGGTGAATTTATTCTCCCTGTAGTCTGGCTATGTTATATGTGTGAGTTTCCCAATATCTGACTTATTTGCATGCCACATCAAGAATGTGAGACATGCCACATTTGTTCAAACAAACATATGAATTTTATTTCCATTCTTTTGTAGAGTTTTATCAACATATGTGTTCACACATGTACAATTGTATGCTGATCTGAAAATAAATACCAACTAAAACTTTCCTAATTCTATATTTATTCACTGAATGTTACAGAAATTGGCTAATGCTTTATTTCCTTGTTTTCTACAGCATGCACCCTCATTTGTATGTAGATGCTGCTACTTAATTAGTTTACAGATTAGTGATCCGGGTATCTGTGATGTGCAGGTAATATTTATAATTAGAGACTAATTTGAAATGAATATTTATTTTGCTGTCCGCATATCACTGGATTAAGTCAGAATCAACTGACCTATTTGTAATTTATTCTAAGGATTTTTATTGTGATTTTTTGCCTTTTAAAGGAATCGTCTTATATTGTTTGTGGGAATATTCTGTTGTGTATTCCAATGGTTTAACAGCTACCACAGATACTCTTGTTAGAAAGATGGTGAGAAAGACTGAATACTTTCGATTCAAAACAGTGCTCAGGAATTGAATGTTATCTTTCAGTATGCTTTCATATAAATAGAGAAATTTATAATATATGTGTGGGTATTTCTACTTTACAAACTTGGGGAAGGGGGAATTAATGAGTAGTATCTATCTATCTATCTATCTATCTATTGCCTGTAATGTTTCTAGATATATTTTTGTTTGAGTGTAGGTTATAGATATATAATAAAATAAAAGCATTATTTTCTTTGTGAATTCTAGAAAAATTAAGTTCTTTCACAAGTATGGAATTCAAATAAGATTAAAAAAGAAATAGATGAACACTTATAGCTAGGCTTTATTACTTGGGGCTGGATCTTGATTTATTTTCTAATTAAAACATGTTAATTTACTCTTAGTTTTATTTCCAAGAATGAATAATATTTATCCTTACTTTTTACAGGAATAGCTGATTGATAACTCTTATTAGATGAATATTGTATGGTTTTATTCCAATCAATTACAGCACTATTAAAGAGGAATAACACTGCTGTGCATGACTAAATTACTTCATTCTGCACTAAGAACTGGCTCAATTCTGTGCACAGTACAGACAGGTGTCTGGCATAAGTGCATTAACTTTCTGAAGTAATTGATAGTGTTCAGCAGTTATTAGTTTTTCCTTCTTTTTTCACCTCTTTTATCTTGCACTTTTTGGGTTTTATAAGAGGCAGTTATCAAACCCTTCAATTCTCATTTCTTTCCTGAAATTGTAAGCAACAGAAAATACAAACTAAGTCTACCTACAGCTTGGTAACTTCTAGCATAAGTAGAATTTCTTCATTTGGTATGTTGGACCTGAATTGAACTTTGGAATCTTTTCATCACATGAATATTGAAATTTGCTCTGAAATTTAGAGTACAACTGAAAAAAAAAGGTATATGTACAGATGGATTCTTCCCTCTCACCTAGACTGGCATTTTAAAAATATATTTTAAAAGAAGAAATAACAATTACAAATGTAGCAAATTTTCCATGATTTGTCATAACATCAGTGAAATGAAAGTATAAATAATTGAATCATTTTCAAGCACACTATGACTGACAACCACTTAAAAATATTCTGACTTTTCATGCCATTTCACATATTACTATGCTCAATTTGTTTAATTTTATGCCATATACAGCTTTATTAAAGATATTGGCTTCAAATTGCCAGAGTTTTCCATGATATTTATCTTCTCAAAACTAACAACCAACTAAACCACACCAATCTGGCTGATAAATATTGCAGTGCAAAAACGAGTCCCTGAGTCCAAAGTCTTTGTTGCTCATCTTATTGTCACCTGGCAGAAAATCAGAAAATTTAAGAACTCAGCTGATGTTGAAAGACAATCACACCTGGAAATAAATTTTTCAGCTAACCTGTAGTATTTAATAATGTCGCATTTTGGATGCTGTGGGTTTGGGTTTTTTTCCATGGGTCAGCACACAGCAAATGGAGTTTACACTTCTAAATCAGCAAAAATAAATTTCTTGGACTTATTTTTGTGACTACTCCAGTAAGGCACCTCCACAAGAGAATCATCAAAACCTGTGGATTTTATACATAGGTATACCAAGATATATCACATATCCCTATGGAAAACGAGTGAAAACCCCGAAAGATGAGATACACCAGAGTGGTCTCACACAGAGAAAGAGCAAAAGATAAAAGTGCCTGTTTGCCCATGTTTGAGAACATTTTTTATCAAACAACCTTTCATCTCCCCTCCTTCCACTTCTCTGCAAAAAAACTGCACACTATGCTCAAAAGAAAAGCTTGAGAACCAGCATTCGAGCAGTGGGCAATAAAGGTGTATGTAATTAGCCCTTTCTCCTACTCTTAGGTCCCAAGTGATTTTTTGCTAAGCCGTATTGCAGGGTAAGCAACATATTTAGTGCTTTAAACACTCTCAGCACACTGCAATGCAGAATATATACCTTAAGGTAAGAAAGTCTTAGGCAGACAACTTATCCTGTATTTTCATTTAATTTATTTCAAGATGCAAAATACATACCGGGAAAAGCAATTTTGTTAATTTTTACTGAGTAAGACCCTACTGAAGACAGAAAGAAGTGCAATAAATAACCCCAATCTTTGCTTGGCATAGCTATTGGTTGTGTGAAGGCCAACTCCTTCTCATGGGACTAGAGGCTACCTTTGCTCTAATTACAATTTCCTATATGGAATGTTAAATGTCTAAGGACTAATGAAACAAATCTTACCTGATAATCTAACATTTTAGTAGTTGTATCATCCTTAGACATCTTATGTTTTATAGGCGCTGAATTTAGAGGAGTTTTTAAGACAATCTGTCTCTGTTTCTTTTCTTCCACAGAAAAGGTTGCAATAAATAATGGAGGAATGCGTAGGTCTCTGTATACTTCTGCTTGTCTCTTACTTGAGTGGGGACACTCACCAAGGGCACATCCGCGGCTCAGGATAGTGCTGGAGTTTGAGAACTGGCTGACACAGCACTATAGAAATGGTTTGATCTTTGCACTCATTCTCAAAGCCATCCATCCTGACACAAATGGACACTGCCATGAGGCATTCAGGCAAGCATGGAAAATGGCACCTTTTCCCTGTCATAACTG
The DNA here is from genome assembly GCF_000738735.6 of Corvus cornix cornix. Taxonomy (NCBI): domain Eukaryota; kingdom Metazoa; phylum Chordata; class Aves; order Passeriformes; family Corvidae; genus Corvus; species Corvus cornix. Next base: position 98,602,734 of record NC_046333.1, on the reverse strand, counting down.
CTGAGAGTGGATAACTTTTGGTAAGTCTGAAGACATACGTCATTCCACTGGGCGGAGCTAAACTGCCCTGGAAGTAGGAGTAGAGATGGGTTGGACAAGTTCATTGATCACGGGGAACTCTACCTCCAAACATTATACTGCTTGGAAGCAATATGCCCACCTGGGTCTCTTCCAGCTTTTGAGCTAGAGGCTGCAAACTGCCGCTTTATAGACATAATTAGACAAAGCTTAGTGCCGCAGTCTGACATCCTCTGAAAAATATAAAACTTATCTGAGGAAAGCAGTAGACACTGTACTCTAGGGAGCATTCCTGCACTGCTGGGAAATCCAGCAGCAACTCTTATTTCCATAGCTCTCTGAAATCCTTCTAGTAGTGGTTTACCACAGCTATTAAATACACACATAACTCCATATAATCCCCTGCTTCCTCCCTCCCCATTTGTCCATAAGATATATTCAAAGATTTCAAAGTAAGGTGTTATCCAAACTATGCTTGGTTTTTATTAATTTTCTCCATTTCACTTCTTTTCTTCTTTGCCTCTGTTTCGTGAGTTCTTTTACTCAGAGTCCAGATTGAAACGCAGGAGACACGGAGTTTATCTTTGGACTCAAATGTTTATTATTTCTTATCTATAATATAGCTGCACAGAATGTGCCCCTGAGTTAACAAGGTGAAAAATGGCTCTGAGTTCTAACTTCCAAGGTCTTTTAAGGTCCAAATTACCCAATTATGGAATGCCAACTAATTTATTTTTACTTATAATCCAATAACTGACTATTCATGATCCACACTGCGGGATTTTTGAACCAATAAAAGAAATCCCAGATTTGTGAAGAAGAAGGAGAAAAGAAGAAGAACAAACCCACACCCAAAATCTTTCATATTGTTACATATATCCCATAAACCCGATTTTTCTACATCTCTACATACTCCACCCAGTAATATAACTTTAATTACACAGCAACAACCTCAGTGCTATTACATAAAAAGGGAAGCCTTTTCCAAGGCCTCAGGTCAAATGCAGTGTGCTTCTGAGGATCACTGTCTGTCAGTACTGAAAGGCTGAAATTCTCAGAACTTAGGGTTCCAAAATGTTTTAGTTTTTATGTCATGATTTTTGTGCTATTTTTCATGAGAAACTATATATTTTTCTATTATTATTTTTCTGCTCAAGTGATTTTGGAGCTTGATCTATTTGAGGTCATACTGAATGCATATTTGGAAGGAGGGGCACATGACTGAACATGGGAAAAAGAGCTTGCAAACAATATGTCTACAAGGAAACTCTGTTTGCCACTAAGCAAACATAATTTCTGTTAAAGGAACTGGTAAAGATGCAATGTCTGGGAATTTATATCTAAGTTTAAAAAAGGACACTTGTGTAGCTGTCTGCAACACAGATAATACAATACTCATCAGGACTTTCCAAGTGACCTCAAATATCTGAAAGAAGAAGACAATAAAGAAACAATGTTAGCGTGCTAGAGTGCAAGATGAACACTGAGAGGTAGAGAAAGGAATGAGTACCTGGAGGATGTCAGGTTGAGAGCCAGATCTCCTGCAACTGATGTGATGATTCTCTGGGACCACAAATCAAAACTTCACCATAATCAGAACACCTGGGAAAAAAAAGAAAGAGGAAAACACTAAAATTAAATTTTTGTGAAAAAAACCCAAAACCAAACAAACCCTACACCAGCTATATCTCTTAGACAGCTTAGCAAAATCAGCTCCTTACATTTATGCATACTAGATCACACATCAAGTAATTCCTGGAAATGACAAAAAAAAAATCTATTATAGTAATTATTTTTTTTTCCATTTAGAGTGTAAATTTTTGGTAACATTTTTAGTTTCATTATCTTTTGAAAAGCCCCATCAAATTTGATTAAATATGAACTTATCTGTTACAACTTCACTGGCTTTCTATCTCAGCAGCACTTGAGAAAGAAGAGAAATAAGACAGTACATTTGAACAGCTGCTCTATTAGAAGGGCCTAGATCTTTTCTCTGCCCACAACCTCAGTAACTTGTAAAAAGCCTAATTGCTGGGAAACACAGATTGTTTATACTATGAAAGACACTATTTGCAGTTGCAGTAGAAACCTTTAACTGAATTGAATTCAAAAATATTTTTTTTCTTTGGTGTAGGTCATTCCAAGGACTGGAAAAGGGCTTAGGATTATTGCACTACTTTCTGCAGTATTTTCTAGACCTTTATTAAAATGAAGAAGGACAAGCAGAAATTCCTGGAAGATTGTGGTACTTTCCCTAGATCAAAGTATTGACTTTTACCTCATAATTGTAGTTAGATCAAATGTCTCTGCATGTTTCTATACAGTTGATGATTGTACCACACTGCAGTTCTTTAGCATTTCTACTTCCAATTTGCCTGAGGCTAGAGATGAAATTCCTCCCTCCTTCTGGTATGCATGATTGCAAACGTGGCAAAATAAGAAATCTATGGAAACAAGAACTAAAAAGTTATTCTAAAAGCAAAAACAAATAAGAAAAAAAGAAAGTGCAGTATTCACATAGGGTGGAAAAAGTGTTAATACTTCTATTTACTCATTTTCTCTTTATTTCCTATCGAGATTTTGACAGCAAGTGGTAAGTTGAAGAAACGTAGAAAAGATTGACAGGAAATATTACTAGGGGGAAAGCTGAGGAGAGAGTACAGGATTGTAGAAAGCATCAGGCTACACTGGCAGAAAAAGCTCGTGCAGAGGATTTTCAATCACACCAGCAGTCAGCAAGTAGGAGGAAATAAATACTGAAGTGACAGCTCCGCTGTCAGACCACGTGTCCATCAAAAAAACCCTGGCCTGCTTGCCTGCCTGCCTGCCCTGTTGGCCCCAGAAGCTCTTCACCCTGGAAACAGAGGAGGATACCTTCCTGGGTCGGGTGTCCTGAAAACAGACCAGAGAGCAGTGGATATTCTGTCTGCTGCTTCTTATGTTCACAGATGTGTCAAGGGAGAACACTTTTACACACCTTTGCACCAAGGACAAGACAGGAAGTAAAGGTGAAAGCCATGTCTTTGCCTCTTCTATATCTTGCATGTAAGTATGGGTAAGTATCTTTTTAGATTCCTCATTTCACTGATAGACGCATTTTCAGGAAAAAAATTGTCACATTTCTTTAATCCAATGCTAAATTACTGTAAACCTATTTAACTATATAAACATTTACATTCATATTTGCATATGAATATGCCATGTATGTAAGGATCACAAAGATATTTCCACCAAAAAGAATGTCTCAAGTTATCAAAAAGGTAAGGTGAGGGTGATTAAATACTTACATAGTAAAAGGATTAATAATTACATTGAGAAAGGTTAAAAATAACATTGAGGAAGTATGTCAAAGTATGGAATTGAAGCGAACCTTCTCTAACTTGCAAACAGTTTGCTAAAAGTGTGGTAAACTTTGAATATTTTCGGAGTGTTAGATTTTTGATAAATTATATAGAGTATATAGAGTGTCTATGTCCTAAAATCTATATTTGAGATTATTCTGATGCTTGCTGTAATAGGAAATCTTTTAATCGCTATTTAAGTTCTGACTGGCTAAGGTAAGCCAGTTTTCTGTGGGTATTTCTCATTTGAAAAGTATCTTTCAAAGAGGTGAAAATTTTCAGCCAACCATCGTGTTGTGAAAAAAACCCATAAAACGTGAAAATTAAATTAGATATTAAGAAAATTCTTTGAAGACCAAGGTCAATTAGAGAGTGACATAAGGGAAATTGTTGAAGACTCACTGAAGATATTTAAGGCTATCCTAGAAATACATAGGACTAATTATATAGCACTGACTTTCAAAGTGTTGTACAGACATGAACTAATTAATCTGCTCAACACCCATCAGAGACAGGAGAGGAAGTATTGCAAATTATAGCACCACCTGCCACAGCTTCTAGTAAAAGGTAGAAAAAAACCCTTATTTTCAACAATCACCCCATTCTGGGCTTTCTGTCTTTGGTAACTAAATGCATATGCTTATGTGTATATGCAAACTGAAACAACCGAAGACATGTAAAAGTAAACGGGAAAAAAAAAAGATATGAAATTCTGGTTTTGAAGGACACTAAACATGCATTTGGATTACTGAACAATTCTATTATTCCAGCTTTTATGATCCATTGGGGTCAATAGTGTACAAAGTTAAAATATTAAAGACTTATTAATAGTCTAATACTAATACTAAAACTAATAGTCTTTACCCTACATCTCATCATATACTGAGCAGTAGAGCTCTAGAAGCTGGGAAGTAATTTTTTGTCCTGCACTGACTTGTGAATCAATTATATTCTTAGTTTGTCTTACTGCAGTCATTAAAATTCTTCTTTGCTACAGTTGTACAAACAAATCAAGGATGTTTTAGCAAAAAGACAACAATTCAAGAAAAAACAGCAGATGAATATACTCAGAAACAACATATTGTTCTTATGTTTGGCTGTGACATAAGCATATCCTAAATTTTCAGCATTGAAACAAAATAAAATTACTTACATATTGCTTTGGTAACTATGGAAAAATAGCTGCTTTGGTGGTAGACATGCAGTAGATAAAGTGTTCAGCAGCAGTGTTTGACTGACATTTGTCTTCTTTGAAATATCAGAGAGGAGAGAACTCAGAGATTTCAAAAGCAATGTACATGTCATAGAGTCAGACAGTGATGATGTTGTCTAGGAAAGGTGGTGAGAAGAGAACTTAGCACTGAACTTGACTGGGGAAATTTTTATTATTTGTATACATGGAAGGAGTATATTGCTAGGTTTTCTTCATGAAATCAGTTGCAAAAAGAAATGCTCCCATCTTTCTTTAAAAGAGGCTTGTGAACCTTGTCTGAAACTTGAGCCGGAGAGTGATATAAACCCACACATTATTCATGGAAGGGTAACTAGTGGATTTTCCAGATAGTGAAGTACAAGCAAATCTTCTTTAGTTATTGTTTAAGATTTCTAGATTTCTTATAGCAAAAGTAAGGGACCGCTAAAATATTTTGAATTATTAGAGAGAAATTATGTACCTGGACTTGTATATGACAACATTTTAAACTGTCAGTATTAATTTAAGAACAATGTGCCCAGATTTCCTTAGCTCATTTAGGCAGCATAATGCTTTTAGTCAGATTTCTCATCTTTAAATTAACCTTAAAGACAGACTAACTAATAAGCTTGCAGTTGAGCTGGGGTGTGGTGTTAGTTATGGAGACACACTCTAGTCCCTTTAGTCTTTCATGTTTGGACAAGGTTTAGCTCTGAGTTTTGAACCTAGAGAGAAAAGATGGTATCATACCTCTTTTTATAGTGATGCCACTTGTCCTTTTCGTGCACTGAATCCCCTTAAATATAATGAAGGAAGATTATAGATAAATAGTATTTCATTATTGGTAATAGAGGGTTGTGAAATTTGTGACATTTATGAAATTTTTATTTTTGCACAAATAGTATTAATGTAAAACTAGCTAGTGACCAGATTAGTGTAAATCTGAGGAAGTCTCAGAGCAGGAAAAATAAGGATTCATAGGAACACTTTCATTTTCTGTTTAAAAATATCTAAAGATAATAAAATGGGGAAAAAAATTTACCTAGTGCATAATAAACCCATAATAAATTGCTCTTACTGCTCCAAGGCATAAGCAATGTCAAGAGTTAAGTAGGAGTCAAGTTACATCGGTTTGGATTAAAAAGTGAGGGCTATAAATCTTCATGCATTCAGTTATAAGATAGGAACTATCTAATAAGAAGTCAGAAGAAATTTTCCTTTTAGGCAGATTTTTTGATAGAGATTTTAGTATCTTTTCTGATGTATTCAATCCTGACTATTGAAGATGAAATAAATAGAGAGAGCCTTGATTCATTATAGCAATTTCTACATATTTAGAAGTTCTTAAAGACCATTTTGGCCTTGGTAGTTCAGTCAGACTGGAGGCATTTCAAAATTGGTACTGATGACTACACCTCAGCTTTTCAAACTGTAGAAAAAATATCCCTATACTCACATTAAAAGTAGGTGAAAGTTTGAAATATCTGAGCACACTGACTGCATTCTATCCTTATTTTTCATATATTCTGGATGTATTGCTGCCTGAGTGTTCTAGACATAGAATAGGCAGAGGTATATGATGCCCATCATTTGGTCTACTGTAGCCTACAAACCATCTTACCCTAGAAAACCTTAGAATAATGGCAGATCATAGATCTGTTGAAGCAGATCTGCAATACATGTGAAAATCTGTGTCGTGGAAGATGCCTTATTCAAAATGATTTCATAGTGTCATATCTCAAATTTTACTGGATAAATCATATTTTTTTTGTTTCAAATGTGAAGTTAACAGTTATCTGGAAGAATGCAGGGATTAAAATAAATATTATACCAGTTGTTCATTCTGCTCTGCTTTGTACAAATGCTATTTTTGAAATAAGAAAACCCTAATTCCAAACACATGTCAGTCAAACCTTTTTCTGCCAGAGTATAGCTTGAAAAAAAACAAAAACCACAAGCAACAACAAAATCAAAACCAAAGAAAACCACATAAAAATCAAGAAAATCACTTTCTTTAGACTAAATAATTAATATTTGTACTCGTTATCTACAGGTAGGGGTTAATTGTTAATGCAGGCTTTGAAGTGGTTTGGATGAAGACAGGTCAATGAAGAATAAAAGTAAAAACTGCAGGTGATATTCAGAATTCTGTGGACATCAAGAATGCTTTTCTATAGTGAAATCTTATGTTTACAAAAGTTTTACTGGAGAAAGAATAGGACTATACATCCACTAAAACGAGTAAAAGGTTCTCTCTCCATAAAGGGTAACAAACTTTTGCAGAGTATCCTAGGCTCAAATGTAAAATCCCTGCAATGCCAGATTTTCAGGGAGATTCAAGGACTTTCTTTTTTTCTGTACCTGAAGGCTTATGTTAATCCAGTCAGTAAAGCCAGTAATTTATTGAGCACACAAGGATGGCAGTCATTTGGGTTGTCTGTGTTTACTTTGCTTTTGTAAACTACATTTAATGGAGAGCCATCTCCTGTGACAGGAGCTGTATCTCACCATAGGGAGTGTGCCATGAAAATCCTCCAGTTTCTTCTACACAGGGTAAGGGGGCCCCTGTCTAATTACAGATTTATTTATGTTTATGCTCCAGCAAATGCAGTCAAAGATCACAGCACCTGGATAATGCAAAGCTCTGAAAGGAGGATATTGCACTTTAGAAGAAGTACCAAAATGCCACCAAAGACTGGAAGATAGAGGAGAAGAAATAGGAGAAGAAATAGAAGGGTAATTTTGGGGATGTTCAAAGCTTGGGTTTAATAATCAAAAGTTACTAGCAGTGCTCTAGAAGTCAAAGCTCAGCACTTATATTTGTTATTTCACTAGTCTTGGAGAAGAAATGAAGAAAAGGGCAGATATTCTTCTGCAAACAAACTCCACTTCAAGGACAAAATTCCCATCTTCCCAAATGATAAGTCAAATTGTCTTTTACTAATTATTCTAGATGTAGAAGGTAAACTAGCAGACCAAACAGTAGATTTAAGTGTTGAATTTGGTGGTAATACTTAGATTTGACACATAGAGGAGGAGATACATAGAGGATAATAATAAGTAAATACCAAATTCATTATTGCCTAGAATGAGCTCTTAATGCTACAAAATGCTCATACACTCACTGCCTTAAAAAATTGTAATGTTTAGGATACATATTTACAACTTAACATTAATTAATAATTCTGTTGGACTAGACTATTTGGAAGACTTTTATGTAGCAACTGAAGGTCATAAATGAGAACCCTCTGCTTTTTGAGAGTTATTTGATTTTACAGTATTTGTGGGATACTGTGCCTCCCTAAACCACAAACATTAAATAAAGGAGAGGGAAGAATTTCTAGACACAGAACAAATTTTTTTTTCTAAAGCCTTTCTTGTCCAGAAAGTCTTATCACACATACATCTACTTAGCTTTCACCACACAGAATACGTAGAAGTGATTTGGTGGTGATGGATGAGTCACTTAAGTTCTGCTCTCAGAAATGAATGGTTCCATTCCCTGGACTAGAAGATGATGGAAGAAGGTATTTTCACCAATATTGTTGTTTTTGTGACTGAGGTGAGGGTGTATCCGGTAAGATCCAAAGGTCGTACATCAATTTGGTGATAGGCAACAAAGAAAGCTGGTGTTCTCTTCGGCTACTTAAGGTATTCCCTTAAGGAAACAATATGTGTGGAGGGTTGGGTATAAAAAACAACAAGTACTTTCTCGTGGCATTATTTTTGGCATCATAGAGGAATGATGTGTAAGACGAAGGTGGAAAAAGTGATTAAAAGCATGCTGATAGCACAGCTTCTATTGTCTAACCTCTGGTAGAGCGAGGAGCTTTTCTTCCCAAAAGAGATGACATAAACCTGCAGTGCACTTACTTGTGTTTAGACCTTAAATAATTCAATACTTAAAAGTTTCAAGACTTTATGTTATGCATGTTTGCTTGTGTGAAACCCAGAGCCATGTATTGTTACAGAGTGTGAATATATTCTAACAAATGTTTGACATTATATTCAAAGAAAGAATGTTTTTAACTGAAGCAATAAAAAGTAGTACTTGCTTTGAGTTTCCAAGGCAGTAAGAGTTACAGAACAAAAAATAAGCCCAAAGTCTCCTATGAGGATTTAGTTTTGAGCTTTCTGATTTTTATCCATAGCTTTATTTTTTATAGTCATCATGATACCATGTTCTTCATACTTTCAGCCTCTAAGAAAGATGGATGTTACCTGCATCCTGAAGTAATAAATGCTTTGGAATATCTTCTATGAGATTTTGTATATCTTGAACAGGGTTGAGGGTGGAAAATGTGCTTCCCTTTCTGTAATAAGTACCCCAGAATAGAATCCAGGCACTTAGACGACTAAAAATAATGACTGCAAAACTGTTATAAAAGACTGAATCAGTTTTAGTTTGCAGTTCTAAATCCAATTCACCCTCTTGATTTAATGTGCAACAACATGAAAGCCATTAAACCTTCAGCTTAAGCTTACTTAAATTGGATGTCACTGCTAGAGATTTCTTTGAAATACATCCAATTAATAGTTTGAAAGTGTCCTCATAAGAAGACGTTAAACATAATTTTTTTTCTGTATAATTCTTAGATTTTTTTCCTCTCTGTCCATTACAGATGCAAGTGTTTACAGAGGTAGGACTATCACAAGGATTCAACTACTACAGCAGTGCAGCAAGAAGCTAGACTCTGTGAGTGGGTACTGTCAGGCTGATTCCACAGAATATACATTCTGCTGGAGGGCATATAATTTTTCAATCTCAAAACAAAGGAAGGCAGAAATTTTTTTCCTCTTTTTAGCAGTGCATTCTTACTGTAGGTATGGTCTTAGTGACTTTAAAAGTATAGAAATACAACTCCATTAATTTCAGAGATTTAATAAAATTCGATTTAGTAATGAAGAAAAAATTCTTGTGCAGTTGCTTTTCTCCTCCTCCTTTCTTAGAGCTTTTCATGAAGATGAATCACATTTTTGGCACACTGGTAGGACACTTGCCTTTATATCTTACTTTTGCAGATCGCTGATCTGCTGTTTTGGCAGATTTTAGCAAACCATATGAAATCAGTTTTTCCTGATATTTCAAATTAAAGCTCCCCATTACTTTGCCTGCTTTAGTGCTATTTTTTTTTTTAGCTATTGGATTTTTTTTCATATTTTCTAGTGATTGTGCACGATATTCCATATCCTGCTTCTAGGTAACCTTTGAAGGCAAGCTGACTTACAGTGATAGCCTTTCTCCCGCCTCAGAGTTCTCGGTATATTTATCCACGTTGGACGAAATGTTCAGAGTTGCGCTTTTACTGCCATCTAGTGCCAGCATTAGAAAAAAAAAAAGTTCAAAATAATCATTCATCTTGGGGCTTGGAAGAGGGTCAGTATTGGCTGTAAGTGAGACTGGTTTCGTTTCTCGGTGAATAAAATACTGTAGAGAATTATTAGTAGATGAAATTCTAAAGATATGTGAGATTTTATGAGATGCTATGAGGCCAGGTCAACAGTACTAAACGGATATATGCATCATGCATTATGCTTTCCCACACACAATTATCACGTTTACTTTGATATCTGCAATCAAACTGACAGCAAAAGGAGAATGCACTGTATTTTTTTCCATGGCATTTTAAATGTGATTGCACTTGCCTACTGGTTCTGGCTGGAATAGAGTTAATTTTTTTCATAGTAGCTCTTATGGTGCTATGCTTTGTATTTGTAATGAAAATAGTGTTGATAAAGTAAGGATGTTTTAGTTATTGCCTATCAGTGTTTATACAGAGTCAAGACCTTTTCTGATTCTCACACTGACGCTCCAGTGAGGAGGCTGGAGGTGGCACAGGAGGGGACACAGCCAGGACTGCGACCAGAGGGACATTCCATGCCATATGGCAATAAAAGCTGTGGCAAAGAAGGAGAAAGGGGACGATATTTGGAGTGATGGTGTTTCTTTTCCCAAGTTGCCATGACATGTGATGGAGCCTGGCTTTCCTAGGGATGGCCAAACAGCTGCCTGTCAAGGGGAAGAGGTGAATTAATTACTTGTGCTTGCTTTTACACACAGCTTCTACTTTGCCTATTAAACTTTGTCTCAATTTATCCGTTTTTTTCACTTTTACCCTTACAATTCTCTTCTCCATCCCATGGATGGTGTGAGTGAGCATCTGTGTGGGGCTGAGGTGTCTACCCCTGTAAAGCCACAGTAATTTGTAAACACAGAACAAAAACCCTATTGAAACTAACAAAAAGATTACCCGTATATGAACAAGGTGGAGTTCTTAGTTTAGAAACTCCACAGAATCTCACAGTGGCACACTGCATGTTAGAATAGAAAGGAGAAAAGAGTGGGAAGAAACGGCAATTCAAAAATTAAAATAGTAAAACCTGCTGTGTTTACTGTAAGATCTGGGCCCTAATGTTCTTTAAGCAAAATCTTACATTGTGCAAAATAGAATTTCTGTTTTTCTCCTTTTAAGCCTAAATATCAGGAAAATTGACAGAAATTTGATAACCAGGTTAAAAAAATCTCTTTTTGATATCTCCAAAATATTACAGAATCACAGAATCACCTAGGTTGGAAAAGACCTTTGAGATCATTGAGTCCAACCTATGAACTTACACCACCTTGTCAACCAGACCATGGCACTAAGTACCACATCCAGTCTTTTCTTAAACACCTCCAGGAACGGTGACCCCACCACTTCCCTGGGCAGCCCATTCTAACGCCCAATCACCCTTTCCATGAAAAACTTCTTCCTGACATCCAACCTAAAGCTCCTCTGGCCCAGCTTAAGGCTCTGTCCTCTTGTCCTGTCGCTGGTTGCCTAGGAGAAGAGACCAACCCTCACCTGGCCACAGCCTCCTTTCAGGGAGTTGTAGAGTGATAAGGTCTCCCCTGAGCCTCCTTTTCTCCAGGCTAAACAACCCCAGCTCCATCAGCTGCTCCTTATAGGATTTGTGTTCCAGACCCTTCACCACCCTTGTTGCCCTTCTCTGGACATGCTCCAGCATCTCAACATCCTTCCTAAATTGAGGGACCCAGCACTGGACACAGAATTCAAGGTGTGGCCTCACCAGTGCTGAGTACAGAGGCACAGTCACTGCCCTGGTCCTGCTGGCCACACTATTCCTGATACAGGCCAGGATGCCATTGGCCTTCTTAGCCACCTTGGCACACTTCTGGCTCATGTTCAGTTGGCCAGCGACCAATATCCCCAGGTTCTTTTCTGCCTGACCACTGTCCAGCCACTCTGTCCCCATCCCGTAGTGCTGCAGGGGTTGTTGTGGCCAAAGTACAGGGCCTGGTATTTGGTATTGTTAAACCCCATATCACTAGATTTGGCCCATCTATCGAGCCTGTCCAGAACCCTCTGCAGAGCCCTTCTACCCTCCAGCAGATCAACACTCCCCCCAACATGGTGTCATCTGCAAATTTGCAGATATGTACAGTAGTCTGTTGTATGTGGTTCACTTCTTACATACAGTTTTTGTGTTCCTTATTTTATTTTTTATTTTTTAGCCTTTTAGCCTTTTAGTATTAGATAACATACTGAGAGTAGTTCAATGTGGCCAACCAAATTCTATAGGGGTCATACTAATGTTAAATCATATTTTGCTATAAAAATGCAACGTTCTGCCAAATTGCTATCAGTACTGTTGATAAACATAATTTAATCTCATTGATGTGTCAAGTGTATAATGGTCATAGTACAGGCAATTTTAATGTCAGCAAGTATGGTATTAACAGTAGTGGTGTATCAGTTCTACTTTGGCTATACAATTTGCTTTTCAATTGCAAATAGATAACTTATGGAAACTGTGAGGGCTGTCCACCTAGCAATCTAGAAAAAGTTCACAGATGTGCAGTGGTTAATTTGGGGAAATATTCCATAAAAAGCTCCTGACTATACTGAGAATAATACTCCTGGCACAAATAGATAAGGTGACAAAATGAAAGAAGATAGGCTTATTTTGTTTTCCCTAGTCCTACAGAGTATATACTTTATTATGTATTTTCCAAAGGTAGCTGAGAAATATAAAAAGAAATCTGGAAACCCAAAAGTACTAAGACAAATTTTCTGGGTTTAGCTGCACAGTAGTTTTGCTGAAAAGTTATGTCTTCTTGCTGTATAATATATCGTCTTTATATTGCCTTACATTACTGAAAAGACTTTCAGAATAACTCATGCCTGATGAAGCACTTCTCAATTTAAATTTGATTTCTTGGTTTATAAAAAGTAGAAAAAAATAGAAAAAAAAAGGGGGAAAAAGTATTGCCAGCCAAAGGCAGACAGATTTACATTTGCATCACTTTTTACAGTGTTAGTTTAGAACAGCTTGGTCCTGTAGAACATTTTGTTTTCAAGCTTATACTTGTAATAAAACACTCACCAAGTAATTGATTAAATATGTCTATTAACATGTACACATTAACATCATATTTCCCTAGTGATTTGGTTCTGGAATTAGCTCACAGATCAAGCTGAAAATAATTAATTCATATGCATATAAAGCATGGAATAATGGATAATGTTTGCATTTCAGTCTTGGATGACTTTTGCTATACTTAAATTTCTTCCAGAGAACAGTAATATTTGTAGTCAAGTTTAACATGTAAAATAACTGCTTTCCCTCATCTGCGAAAGCATCTTTGCATTTTCTTCCAAGTTTGCACTGAGAGGAGATACTCCTTGGCACAATAGGAACAGCCAATCCTTTTAGACAAATTATGGTAATCACCATTGTATCTGGAACCTTTGCTCATATCCCTTGGGATTCGAGGGAAAGAATTATGGTATACAAAAGCCCTGAGAATTACAAACAGGGAAGTGCAGAATTTTGAGAAGGGTTCTTCTTTTGATACAAGTTCATCACAAAATCCTTCGCTCAGGGCTCGGGGAATGGACATGACTGAGTGAAATGTGTGTCTGTTTTGCAACACAAGCCTAGCCCTGACATCAGAAGAGTGGAATCAGAAAAGTAAGTGGAAACCTCCATTGCTGTGTCTTCCCTGAACTATTGTGCTTATCCTATGTTGCTGCAAAGGTAATAGGAAAAGAGAATATTAGCCAGTCAAGGGAGATCAGGTACGGAGAAGAATAGACGTTCTGAGGAAAAAGTTTATTTTTCAATTAGCCTCGTAGTTTAAAGTTGTGCTCTTCTCCATTTCTGCAGCAGTATCCCCATTCATCTAGTCAAAAAGATCAACAGTTGAAATAAGTGCTATTCCTGACTGGCTGCCTGCTTCCTCCTGTGAATGATTTAAAAAGAGAGCCAGGTGGCCCTTCACTAATTTTTTTTTTTTTTTTTTTTTTGGTGGATATTCAAAACACAGCTACTGCTCAAAGACTTCAGTTCTCACAACACAAATAATTTAAGTGAAATTGTCAACACATGCACTAGAGTGTCAGCATGAGTAAATATTGATTCTACAATTGTACTGCACAGGCATATTAAAAACATAGGTATGTGCCCATGCAATGTTTCACTTCAGCCTTTAGTCTACTAAAAATAATCCTAATCTCACTAAGAGACTACATCTGGTGAAAATTGACCAGGTGTGATGTTGCTTCCTGTGAAATAGCATACATATTAGCTGCTATGAAAAAAGACAAAGGTAACGTAAAACATCCTCTTTTGTTATGTCTTACAAAAATATATTGACTCATAGGAGAGATGTTTCTCTGTATCTGTATTTTGTTTTTAACCTAGACTTGATGGATAACAATAATTTAACTAAGTTTTCAGTCAAATACTTAAGTATTGAATACTCCTGAAGCTTGGGAAACAATAACTTACTACAATGATAGAAGTAAACATTGGGGTTTTTTTTCTGATTCAAACTCTGCATATTGATTTATAAGAAGTTTTTATAGCTATGTCCATTACTGTAACTCAAACTTTTCACACACTCTGTGAAAAGTTTTAATGCTGAGCAGCTAAGGGTTACTTTGTGTGAACGTTAAGATGGAAAAAAGAAGACAGGGTAATTTTCTGTCCTAGACTCCTCTTTTCTTGTTACAGTATCAGCAAAATAGATAGTGCTTCCATCATCTAATTGTATTTACCTCATAATTACTATGAAATAACAAACAGCAACTCATAATTGTAAATAAAGGTTGTTTACAGAAGTTGATGTATTTAATTTCATTCCAAAGAAAAAGAAAAAAATTGAAATAACAACAAATAAAGAATACTAACTTTGAAAATTGAGTGAATTGTCCAGGCAGTTGATTGAAAAGAAAACGTTTAGAGAACATTCTTTACATGCTTTCTTTGTATGTTGTTGGTTTTGTTGTAATATTTAATCAATACTGTAAGTAGTCTTTTTGCTTTGAATTAAAAGCCTTCTGTACTGAAATATGTGGGTACACTGGTGTGTGTCATATCCTGCTACACTATGGTTTTGTCCTCTGCTGGTTCTTTCAGTTCGTATGGAAGCCAATGCATGCTGAGCTGAAATCAATAAACTTAAAATAGACAAATCTGCCTTTAAGCAAATGCCAATATTAATTTCTAGTTAAAGCTAAAATATTAGCAAATATGTTCTTCCTATGAGGAAGTCAAATTTCACCTTTTAAAACCCTGTTTAAATTCTAATTTAATTCAATATAGACATTAAAAACCCTAGAAACACCAATTTACATTTTAATTAAGGAATAATTTCTAAATGCTTGAGAAGTCAGCAATATCAACGCAAAATCCCTTCTCAGGTGAATTTAAAATATTTGTCTCTCTCACTGTTACTTACTTTTTCTCCCCCAGATTTAAAGTTTGTCAGTTTTCCATTTCTGTGTTTTATGTTGGTTTTGAGGTTGTTATTCTGTCTCTTTCCAGCAGGAAGACAAGTGAGAAGTCAGAGGGAGGAGAGCAGTAAATTACCCGGTTAATATTTTATTATTGGGCTATAATAGAGCTCCAAACCTAACTAACTAGGAAGGGGTTGGTGTGAACATTGAAGGGCTTTGTAATAATACATTAAGACAAAATGTATGTGAACTGTAGTATTTTGCTGGTGCTCACCTGTAATCAGTATTTGATTTTTGACATTTTCACCATTGTAATATAATTTTACAGTGTGCGGCTGAGAGAGCATGACATAGCTTTCATAGAATACACGGCTTGGCAAACAGATTAATGTTCAAGAAATTGAGGGCATAAAGTTGAGGAAGGTTAGAAATGTTTGTGTGACAAGGTGTTCAAATCCTTATGGTTATTAGTTAATTTTTCTACAATATACTTCATACTGGCTATCATTGCCTACAAATGATATTGCTATTTTTTTTTTCAGGTTTTAAGTAGCCTTTTTTTAATTCCGTGGCACATCTTTTCATCAATTAGAGCATTTTCATTTCCTTTCCATGACGCCACAGTAGCCTGCCGGACAGAATCTAAATCCTTAGTGTTTTTTGTACTCGCCAGCCAACAACAAATTGTTGTAAGAGCACTGCGATAACAGCAGGTGTCAAAACTGAATCTACTCATAACTGCATTTTCTCTGCAAATCAGTATTGTAACTTCACCTTCTGCAATATTTTATCTGGTACTGACAGAGTTATTGATTTCTTCTTTCCCAGTTATAAGGAAAGATCAGATAAGGGCATTTATGCCTCCATTACAATTTTATACTTATTGTGATATCGCTAAAGTTTTTTCTCAATTGAATGAATATAGATTTTAAAATTTAGGTTTAACTAGTAATATTAAGTTTTTCAATTAATCAGGATTAGAATTCCTCCTACTGGGCTTCCTTATTTACATGTCAACTCATTGTTAGATAAATAATTCTATGGTCTTGTCTGTTCTCTGCAAACATTTCCTACTCATCAGGCTACCAGATAAAAGTTAACATCAGACAGATGTTAAAAGCTTTCATATGTGATGTTTAATACTGAATGTCTGAAAGAAGAGGGATTTCAAGGCTGTATCCAGTAAAATGGTGAGAGAGATGCTTATGTCCAAGAAATTTCCTAATGAATGCACTAAAAGAACTCTCCTACTGTTTAAACATAAGCCACAGTTACTTACCCACAGAGTTTTTCACAGTGCTGAGACTTATGTGACTCAATTCAAGTTCAGAACACAAAAATACTGGCCTAGAAGCAGCACTCCTTTTCTCACAGGAAAAAAAAAAGAGAAATAACAAATTCATGAGATGCATTAATTTCTCTTGTTGCACTGAATAAAATGTAATAAAAAGAAAATAGTGCATAATGAAAAAAGGAGAACAAATAAAACTTATTCCCTGACACCAGGAATTCTTTTTCCCATGGGTAGGAGATGAAAAGTGGAATGCTTCTGACTGTAATTATGACTAGCTGCATGAACAGCATGCCTGGGTAACGTTAATGTCCACAACATCCTTATGATGTGTCTCCCTGCTGTAGAACAGAAGTTCTACATAATTCCTGAGAAAATGTTTGAACAGATTTTTTTATCATCTTCTTATCACCTTATCACAGAGAGAGTGAATTTCCTAGTATAGAATATTTCCAGGACCTTCTAAAAAAGCTACACCAAAACTCCCTTGTCCTTGGAAAAATTTTAAAACATTATCTGTAAGGATTTATAGACTCCATTACTGCTTTATACTGTCGATCAAACTGCTCCCAATAAGGACATGGTGACCACACATGAGAACTGAATATTGCATTCCTTCTTATCCAGAAATGATTGACTCTTCTCAAGTACACTGAAAGTTCAGTGAATGTGAAGGGTGAAGTCTCATCAAAGTCAATGGAGCTGCGCCATCTTATATCAGCTGTGGATTTAACTAATGACTTCCTTGTCTGTTTTTGGCTGGCATGCCCAGCATTGCCTGGAGACAGCCTACCTCAGATATGCCTCACAAGACTCTGGTGAGATCTAAATTATAATAAACTGGCTATATGCACACATAATCTAGGGCATATTGCCAACTATTCTTATTTCCAACTGTTCATTAAACACACAAATCATTCCTAAAATCACTGTTGCCTTCTATTTAAAACCTATTTGTATGCCATTTTTTTTTTTCAGAATATTTTTCAAATAATTTCCTTCTTCTAAACCACATACACTGTTGACAAGCCATGAATGATTATTTTGGGTTTAACTGAGATTTGTAAATAATTTATTTCAAAAGAACTATTCTACTTTGTTGACAACAAAGTTAATTGTCAACAAAGATGTAAATGTGCAAACAGGGACAGCATATTGAAAAACAGACTGCAAACACACAGGGAAAGCTAGACTTAGATCACAGGAAACAAAATGTGTTTGCAGAATAATTTGCATGCAAACAAACATGATTTTAAAGAAAAAACAAACACAACCCAAAAAAACCTTGCAAGCTTGTTTATAGTCCTATACTTATAATATATGACAAAATAAGCCTTAGTATTAAGGCGACCGGAAAATCTTTGGGAGGTTAAGAATTAGTCCAGTAAGACCACCTGACTAAATAAAATAGGCTCTGATTATTAATAAAATGCTGCCGAGACCTGACTTGGCCCAAGGAATTGTACAACAGAAAGAAAAAAATTTGAATGTAAAGAAAGGTTGGAATCTTAATAGGATCCCAGGGCTGTATTTTACTGATGTGTGCATTTGTATGGCTCTGCTTTGTTACCATTAGGTTTCATGCCTCTAACACAGTTTGTCAGACAAATATTCCTCCTGTGAGAGCTGTAAACACTCAGCCTTTCTGAGTGATGGCAACTATGAAAAGTAGTTGAGATGAACCGGTCACATCAGTTAATGCAGAATGGATAAGTTATTTCATCCACAGCATATTGCAATGCAGAAGAGAATTCATTAGGGTGATTCCCTCTGCTTATTCAGACATGCACCGTTCTCATCCATCACTTGTATAGGATTGAATAACAGTATAATAGAAACAAAAGCCCTTGTCAAGGTGGCATGGGATTCTTGTCTAATACCCAGCTAATAGGAATGAACAAGGTCAAAACAGAAGCTAATTTGGCATTCCAATTTGAAAAGTGCCAGTGTGCTCCTGGGTTGGAAAGTCTTTATGCCTGTTTACAGACATACATATCCATGTGAAACCTCTTAAATAATATGTGTTCTTTATGCTCTTATTAAAAAGGCACACTGTCATTTCAGCTCTAAGGCTGGGAAACAACGCTCTGTTCCAGTTGTCAGGCGAAGGATGGGTTGTTCTTGTCAGCAGTTCTTGTCAGGAGGAATGAAGTATATATCTGTGCTATATACAGCAACTGTTGCCAAATGATACTACCTCACCTGAATACCTGACAGTTGCTTTGGCTGTTGTAATCTACTTTCTGTTACCTCCAAATCTATCACACTTTATGCAAAAACGAAGAGGTCACCATGGCAACTTTGTATCCCTAAACTTAATAAGAAGGAGCAAAACCTAGAACATTTTGCCCTTATATTATTTTCTTAGCTGTTTCTTTTCTTGACTTGATAAGGAAAACACTGTCCATTAGACACAAATATAAACAGCAAATATCTGGTACCAAATTTCCTTTTTTTCCCCTTTGTTTGTCATGGAAATCTTTCCATCTTCCTCTTCTCCTAGAATTTAATATATGTGTATAGAATAAATACATAGATGTGTTATCATATTTTGAGAAAGATGATGAAGAAAGGAAACTATGAAAAATTCTGGCCAAAGGATACCAGTAAATCAAGAGTTCTATTGAACAAGAGGATTAGACATTTAAAAATAGGGTTTCCAATAGGATTTAAAAGCATTAGACACCCATCTCTGATGGAATTCAACTCCCTTAGGCTCTTTGGAAAATCTCAGCCAAAATGGTTATTATAAATATAGAGGGACAGGTATTTTTTCCCCCAGAGAAATTAAGACAATAGGAATAAAACATCAAGCTTTAGGGCACAAAGCAGCTGGTAACTGATTGGAATAGAGCAAGGTTTTCCTTTCATGAACATACCATAAGTACTCTCCTGATTCCCATTACGTGTGATACACACATTACAGTGATTTCTTTAATTATTAAGCATACTAGTTTCAAGTCTATATAAGTAGCTTATTTCTTAGGTACATTGCACTGATTTTTTGTTAGGAAATGGGCAATACTCTCAAAAATTCTCAAAAACCTTTGCAGATAATATTTCTCTCTCCTATTGACTGTGTGTGGCAGTTAGACACAGTACTTATATTTGACTTTGAAAGCCTCTGTCAGTAAGTGAAACTTCAGAGAATAATGAAAATGCTTTCAACTAAGATCAATACCCATGTCAGTGGTCATACACCTCCAAGTTATCCTCACTCATGCTAATAATGGCTTGTGTTTTCTGAACAAATCCATTTGCAGTGGTTTTGGCAAAAGCATTTTTTCAAGAAAGTCCATTTCTTTCAATTGCTGTCTAACACACTGTTTTAACAAACTGGTATCAACTGGATTAAATTTTCACAATTTTAAACGGTTGAGTTTTCATTTCCATGACATAAACCATTTGTAGTTTAAAAGATTGGCATTGTGTATTCTGTTCTCTTTGCTTTTATAAGAATGGTATTGCATCATTTCATAGGACTGTACACTCAGGTTTTGACTGTGCTCTTTCTTAACTCATGATTGTTTTCTGCATATTCCTGCTTAAACCAGTTCAGTAGATCTTCCTGTGCACATATTTACTTAATTTTAAATATTTTGACACCCTATTAATAAAAGAATAAATATGCCATAGTAATTCTAAAGATAAATATCTTATTTATGCATCTGAAAGCTATGAAATTTAAGAAGGCCTTCAGAAGAGTTTTATGGTCACCTGTGCAGACCAGTAATATAGCATACACACTTGTGGCCCTAGAGATAATACATTTGATGTCATTAAGGGTGCTAAGGTGTTTGGATATCATTGATACGACTGATCCCCTGGAAAATTTTCAAACAGGAATTAAGTTTCAAAGACTGCACAGTCATGCATGCTTTTTATTTTCACAGTATAATTTGTTGAGAGGAAAAGAAAAAAAAGTTAAACAGAAGGAACATGGTCTGTATATCTACTTCAGTAAGAAAAACAACAACAAAAAAAATGTATATTAGGAAACTGCAAGGTAAATAATTCATATAAGCTGTTATTCTATTTCAGAATAAATTTTAGCTACAACTATTTTCAAAATAAAGTAAAAATAGGGTCACCCTTTGAATACCATAAATTTGAATTAGACTGGCAGAATCTGGACCTCAGTAAATTAAAGAGGAGTTATATGAAATATTGAATAGATTTTGATCATGGTATGAAATAGATATTATTTTATTTATGAAATGTATTAATTAATTCATTAAGAACTCACTTATGGGCCTAGCTACAAGGCCAGATGAAGCTGCAAGTCTAGCTTAAACTTCTTTGACTGACTGAGGGTATTTGCATCATTAGGCTACGCCAGGGTAAAATTAGATAAATAGGTAGATAGACAGATAGATAGGTAGATAAATAGATAGGTAGATACACACATACATACACACACACATACATACATCGACGGAGACAACTGCTGCTGATCTGTAATTTTTCTTACTGCCTTAGTGAGAACTTAATAGACAGACAAAGATGAGGTCTCTGCCCTAATCTAGTGTCCCAAATGCAATTTTCATTTGGTTGAACAGTTTAGTCCTGCCCAACTCCAGCACTGTAGAATTCCAGTAATGCCACCAGAGAGCACCTCCTTTTCTCCAGACAGCTTGCTGATGTTGATGTCATACCCTCAGGCAGAGATGTTCCAAGTAGCACTGGAAGATGAAAGGTTCCTTGTCCAGAGGACTCTTTGCTTTATGTGGAAGCCTGTGGGTGAGCCATGGTTGGAACCAGAAGTGACACAAATTGAATGTGTAGGTATATATATACACATAGGTATATGTAAATGTTTTTCATTTACATACTTTTTTTTCATGACACTAATAAGTAGTCAGCAGCATAGAGGTGGTATAGGAGCAAGATATGAACCAAGGGAAAGGCTGTAACATTTAATTTTTTTCTTGAACTGCAACTACTGAACTTTTGGAATTGTAGCAGCTGGTATTTGTGTCTGGAGTGGCACAGATTACATGGTATCAGGCACACCGATTAGACTCAGTGAGACAGGGTAATAAGTCAATTTACAGGTGCAATGCAGATAGAAATACCAAGGGTTATGACAGATATAGCCAAGAAGATTGCATTACACATTGTTATCTAGTGCAGAGCACTTAGGGACTGTAAATGCTGCTACTGTTGAAAATTTGCTTGTGTATTTAGCATATGAAAGTCAAATTCAGATCCTGAAATTTTCACTCCTTGGTGTAAATAGAAAATATTTTGCTGTGTCTTCCCAGGTGGCTTGGACAACTTATATATATTGCATGTGTGGAGATTTCCAAGGAACTTGTATTCACCTGAATTATCCATTTCCTTCTTGTATCAAATGTATAGTAATTACACAAAATTGGGCAAATCATAATCAGCTATACAAAATATCATTTAGTCTTGGAAGAAAAGTAGCAAGTTTATGAAAGATAAAAGTTATTTCTATGTTATACAGTATATAGAAATAGCAATTTCTGTGTAGTGTTGCACATGAAGATTTCATAACAAAAGCAGCTGACTAACAATATATATGACAATGTTTTGAAGACTACCAGGAAATGGAAACAATTACAAAACTTCTTTCAATTGTTCTTATGCTTATAGAAATGTGGGTGGAATGTTCCTGTGAAAAATTTGCCACCTGTCTTTTAAAATTAGTAATTCAAATCTTCATATATACATACCAGCTCTTTTGTTTGGCAAATACTTAACTTATTTAGAAACTTTCATACTAATAGTGGATAATTTTTAATACTGACTTTCTTGTAATCAAAGAATTGTTCCCCTTTTTCTTATATCCTTATATCTTTAAGGTACTGCTTTTCTTAGCAATGCTAATGTCTGCCCACATTTTTCCTTTGCTCATCTAGTATGGATTCTTGCTTGGAAACTTACAAAAATTTTTCCATCTACTCAAAGAACTTAGGAGAAAATCAACTGGAAACATTACACTGGAAACCTATTTTCTGTATAAATCTGGATGTGGCTTCATAAAAGTTAAGATACGTTTCAGGTTAGAATAGGCTGACTTCCACAAGAGCATAAAAATATAGACAGAGGTCATAGATCAGTCTCTAAAGTCAGCATTCTGACTGAGAATGGTGTGAAGATGCATTGTGATGTGAGGGATCTTTAAGTGATGGGGAAGTTGTTTCTACCTAAAATTGTCACTTACATATTTTTAGGAAGGAGCAGAGAGGTCAGGAAGGTAAAAACATGTTTCTTTATCTTTTCTGTCTCTATACCCTACAGCATATTAAAACAGCTGCAGTGTTTCTGTTCTGATCTCCAGCCTGCTTCCATTCTCTGCAACAGAATAAAAGTTTCTATATCTCATGCACTAGAAAGTAAGGACAGCATTAGTCTAGTTTACAGTCCTAGTTTTCTGAGAGATAAAAAGCTAGAGGCAACTGGAAAAAAACCACAGAACCCTTAGGATGCTATTGATGTTATATTTCAGAATAACAGAATTAGAAAGTTCTGTTGGATAAAAACATTTGAGAACATTTCATTACTACCCCAACCATTAATCTACCCTATACAATTTAAACTCTGATGTGTATGTGAAGTTAAAGAACAAATTGAGTCACAGTACAGTCACGGTAGTGTAACAGATACTGAATCGTAGTGGGACAGACAATAAACTGATACATTTGTTAAAGCCTTTATTCATATGCAAGAAATTCAGTGATATTTATTGCATATTTGTTCAATTTGTAAAGGTCATGTATAAGAAACATGCAATAGCATGCAATAGCAACTAAAATGTCAGTGGTTTGGGGTTGTCCCCTTGAAACTTCTAACTTCAAGCAAATTCTTGATGGAGATGCCAGAGGAGAGGAAGGTCAGATGAGATCTCATTGCTTTCACTGTGTAGTTCCAAATGCTATTTGTTGCTTGGCCTCCTCCTGTTAAAAGTGTAAATGTATTTATGATTAAAATGCAAATTACCAGAAATAAGGTACCTGTCTTCTGTTGCAGTGCTAGGTTTGGTTTAGCAAGCTGCAGCTTTCCTGGAGAGCACAGCTGGGCTGCTTAGGGCAAGGCGGCCACTCCACCCTCCTGTAGTCCTTTTGGACTTCCCTGAGCTCCTGCTCCAGCTAGCTGGGCTCTGCAACACAGTGACAGCAAAGGAGGCAGAGAAGAGATCCTCATGGTGGTTTCCGAGGATCTTTAATGTTACATCTTCTCTCGGCAATCCACAGAGACAGAGAGACCTCTTGATCAGGGAGCAGAGGGATTTCCTCAAGTGGCAGGGGCGGTAGATGGGTGGAGTTGGGGTACAGGAACCAATAGGGAGAACTCAAGGGAGTGGCCTGGGCTAGGGGCAAGGAAAAGGGGGGGAACAAGAAAAACAGTGGATAAATAGACCACCACATCTCCCCCTTTCATATTAAATTGAAGAGGGAAGGGCATAATTTTTATACAACAGAAAAATGGTAAAACAATGCAAAATGGTTAAATTTAAAGTGATGAAGTGGCTGGTTGTTGTTGACTTTGGAGATCGGTGCTGGTTGAGTTCTCACACAGCAGCTGCTTTTGTAGCTTATCGCGTTCTTTCTTCTGCTGGGGCTGCTGGGATGACATCTTTTCAGTTGCTACTTTCTTCACTTGTCATCAAGGTGGCAAGGCAAGTCTTCTGCCATGGTCCAAAACTATGTGGTAAAGCAATTCCTAAGCAGTGTCAGTTTCATATTATCACACTTTTATCTTCTCATATATATTTTGGAGAGTGATGGGCTTGTCCCAGTATTAAGTGTGCTGGTCTGCAATAGAAAGGCACAGAATCAAGAATCTGTCAGATTTGGAGTGCAAACTTGAACCTATTGCTCTCACTTAAAATTTTCAGACTTGTGCTCTGCCTGTTTGTGTGATTATTTTTAGTCCTGTTTTTAATTGCATATAAGCTTATGGCAATTCAAGTTGCAGCTACACTAAAATATAGGTGAATTTCCCAAGTTCACTGTTTTTCATTTCCACTTCTTTTTCTTCACAAAGAAGGATCTTGATGTCGAGTTGGGAAGTTCATCACACCTGCAATATTATATTCAAAAAAATATTGTGTTTATGTTCCTGATTGTCTTATTGTACATTTGTATGTATTCATATCATTTCACTATAAGCTAAATTTCTTCTTTAAACATGTGTGTCAAATCTATGAATTTTCTACTAGCTTATTTTGCAATTGGCATTGAAAGCCTCCAGCAGAAAAACTGAAAGTTTTCTCACTGAAATTAATGAAGACATGAAGACAAGGACATACACTATTATATTAGAGAAAATCATTGTGGAACATGTAATATTTTATAGTTTAAGGAACAAAGAAAATAAATATTTTTAGAAGTTACTTATAGAAATAACTGTAGAAAGTAAACAAGTACCTTGATGGGGTCTGTAGTGATTGGTCCATGATAGATTGTGCTTAGAAAAGGGTACAGAACTAAGTGGCATATGACCCACTGTGGAATTTCAACTTTCTAGCAATTGTTATTTAGGCAATAAATTATTATATACACTATCTTCACCCAATATAACTTGAATTTCCAGTCAACCAAAATAGGACATCAGTATGAAAAAAAAAAATTGTTTGGTTGCTTTAAAAATATTTCCACTTGTAAGATGATATAAGTGTGGAGATCCTTAGAGACTCATTTGGTCTGTATGGAAATAAAAGGTCAATTATTGCAATGAAAAATTTAATCTAGATTGATGGCAAATGGGGTCTGACTGTTCAGTGACACTATTGTGCCCCAGACCATACAACCTGCATAAATAACTGAAAATTGGGCAGATTTGGGTGTTTAGCTAAAAGGTCTGTTTGAATAGTTAGTTAAAAATAACTATACACCAGAGATTACTCATTTTTCTCCTCAGAGATGGCAAAACTGACATGTTACACAGAGAAAATTGAATACTAAACTATCTCATAGATTTCTACAGCCAAGATTTTATTTTTAGGCACTCAAGTTCTGTTGATTTATGGTGAAGTAGATTAAGATAAATTGGCAGAAATTGATCTCTTCATAAAATCTGAAGTTGTCTTCCTTTAAATTTCAGAGGGCATCCTAAGTATAACAGACTATGTATCTTTTCTCACTCTTGTGAAAATTGTAAGAGATAGTGTGTAATTACTGACAAATGAGAGACAGAGTGTAATTGAAAGAGAAATTTATACATCAGTAACCTAAACTTAGGGTAGCCTGAATTCATTAAATTTGCAAAAGAAAATTAAATTTATTAAATTTTATTTACATACTTCACAGAAAACTTTATATCTTCCTTTACCTTGCTTTTCAGGTGATCTATATCTTTAGCACAAAAAATTTTCTTCTAACACTCACAAAATACTGTTCTGTGTGGAGGGACACAAATTACCAGGAGAAGTGGTAAGCAGAAGGGTTTTACATAGTCAAACAGGAGAAATATCACAGTCAACCAGAAATATCTTCTGATTGAGTCCCAATTGATTTTTAAAAAGATGAGTCTTCAGTGCATGGGAGAATCTCAGTGTGAATGGAACTCCCCTTTGCATTGAAATAAGCCTTGATCAAATCAGGTCATTTTCTGATATGAGTAAGTAATATGTCTGGAGAACAGGTTCAGACAACAGAATACCAGAGCATCGTTTCTCAGATTATGGCCAAACTCATAGAAGGAATAAGAAACTCTGTTTTGCTCAAAAGAAATAATTCTATAGAGAAATGTCAAAGTTGTTAGTGCAGTCTGACAATTTTTATTCAACTTAAAGATCAAGGCACTTTATTTTAGGTTGGTGGTGTTTTAAGCTTTTTCTTTTAACTTTTTTCTTTAAATTTGTCTAATTTAGTATAAGTTTTTATCTGATCCACTAGTGTAGGATATTCTTACAGAAGACTATAAACCAGCTGGGAAGGATGTTCCCATGATGTATTTGAACAACTAGAAATTAACCAGTCGGCAAATTTGTGACCAATTTATTGTTTCTCTGAATACCTCAATGACAGCCAGCAGATACCATCCCCTCCTTTTTTTTTACATGTTTATTGATGCTATGAGCTCACTATCCCTCCTTTCATTCTTGTCACTTCTTAAGCAGTGCATTGACTGTATTGTAGAGTCCTAGATTAGTCTTCCCTCAAAAGGCACATTAAGAAATCAAATATTTTGTTTAATGCCTATAACTCATCCTAGATTTATTACATTGATCATACTTTTCAAAACAGAAGTGCTTTTCATGCTTCTTGTGTACTGAAAGACTTGTTGGGTTTTGTTTTTTGTTGTGGCTTTTTTCCTAATAGGTATCATTGTAAATTCAAAATGCAAACTCATCATAATTGTACAGAGTACATGCTCTAAGATTTGACATTCACTCAAAGGTGATGATTTTGATCTATACTTAGGACATTACTAAATACTGGAAAAAATCAATTTACAGTGAGAAAAACTGGGAACTTCAAGGTGTTAATCACTAGACATACACAAGTAGTGGTTGTTAGCAATCAATTCAAGAGCAAATATTTAATTTCTGAGATTTGCCTCCTTCATGTACAATAGATTAAGTCTGTTGTTTCCCAAAGATATTTGAAAGGCATATTTGCCTTTGACTGTCTTATTATGAATATGAAACACTGTATCTGGCTGGCAGGTCACAATTTTTCAAGATCAACATTGAACTGTATGTATGTATGTATTTCTTTTAATCATCTATTTCTTTTAATCTTCTTGATCACAGTGATTCTGTGATAGGAAGAAATAATCTCATCATTTTTCAGGAACATCACACAGTTCTTTAGAAAGACATGATTATGTGTATCTGCATTTACTTCAGACAACTTCAAAACAGTTATTTAAAGAATGCAAATTATCTCCTTTTTTATATCAAACAGTAGTCCTTTCTTTTCTCTTTTTCCTTTTTTTTTTTGTTTTTTTTTTGTTTTGACACTCACTGAAGAATTAAAACATACATAGATCATGCTGACTTATTAAGTGGGATATCTTAATGGATAAGGGTGGATAAGGGTATATATGTAAATTTATAATATTAAGGAGATATATAAGCTTCTTTATTTCTTTTCATAATATTAAGGAGATATATAAGCTTCTTTATTTCTTTTCAGGCTTCTTTCCATTCTGAGAAGACAACAACAACAAAATCTATTTGAACCTACAGCAAAATCCTTAATTGCAGAAGATTTACTTGGTTCAGTTTATGTTGCATGAATTATCTGCTTTGTGGGAGTTTTTTTAGGTCAAGAAACTTTGAACCTGGTATAAGGTTTGTAGTAATATAATATGTAAGTTGTATTGCTCTCCCCTTCCCTTCCCTTCCCTTCCCTTCCCTTCCCTTCCCTTCCCTTCCCTTCCCTTCCCTTCCCTTCCCTTCCCTTCCCTTCCCTTCCCTTCCCTTCCCTTCCCTTCCCTTCCCTTCCCTTCCCTTCCCTTCCCTTCCCTTCCCTTCCCTTCCCTTCCCGAAAATGAGTTCTAATCCCAGAAACAGTGGTAAATTAAATGATCAGAAATTTTGGATACATTTACTACTAAACCATCTGCAGTGTAGCAAATTCTGTAGTGTGAAGTAAGAATTCAAAATGTCTTTCAAGTCTGTGTTGATCAATGTATTTCAATGGTGTGATGTCTATCACACAACACACTTGGATCACAGCACTATCTTATAATTTTGGTTACTGTTCATGCATGTTGCTAACTGACATAACACCTTAAATACTGGCTAATAATTTGCAATCTTCAAAATCTATAATCTCTTCAAAGGAAAAAGATGTACAAGGATGATGGGACCACCCACCATTTTTTTAATGGCTTGCTTATCTGCAGCCAGTCATGCCACAGTTATCAGGTTGTTCATTTCAAATTGATTTTATGAAAATCAGCTTGCTTTACTTTTTTTTTTCTTTTCCCCAAAAAAGATCACTGTCTTTCTTAATTGGACCAAATTTTAAATTGCGGTTATACATAATTTGTTCTCATATAAAGTTACTCATGTTCACAGCATGCATTATCGTACACATGGAATAAATTCACCTAATGGACTTCAATATGACTAACAATCAAAAGAGGTAAAATAGAAGACAATATTCCCACTTAAGAAATTAATCCCCCTACTAAGAAAACATGTCTAAACTAGTTCTGCTAAAGAAAAACAGTCATCTTTTTAGTCTTATAAACCAGATTTTTATTCTTATAAATCAGCTACCTGAAAGTAGCAAGAAGGAAGACCTGAAAATAACATTTTGGGCACCTAGAATTAAATGGTTTGTGAAAAATAATTTTACATCCTTACACATTTCAGGTATTTTTTTGCTTCTGCTCTTTCTGCAGATAGTGCATAGTGAAATGTGTTTTTCATTATGTTGACTATCTAATGGCTTTTGTGTTTTTTTCCTTTTCATATGTGTGTAAGAAATGTATATCTTACTGGGACTTCTGATAGTGGGATATATTTTACATGAGATTTATTTAAAAGATGACAGGAATAGTACTTTCAAGAATTTAATAGAGTATTCTAATCTACTTGCTTTCTGAAATTTATATATGTCATTCATTGGATAGCCTGCTTGGAATGTTTCTGAATTCCAAATATAAAGTAATGTTGAGGTTAGGCATACTAGAAGACAAAACATTTAATATGTCAGAAAACCAGAATAACTGAGATGTTGGAATATTTCTGGGTTTTGTTTATCATAACCTTTTTGTCCATTGTTTTAAATTGCTTTCAAGAGTTTCTTAAGAAAACGTTAAAAAAAAAAAAAAAGCCATTTGTCTTTCCCTACTATTTCTCTGGGCATTCTTTATCCTTCATTGTGGCTATTCTCCTTAACATTAAAACAGCTGGTACATATACACAGAAGCAGTATAATACATGAGGCATTTTCTTTAACTTTCAGCACGAACAAAATAACAATATTAATTTATTTTTCCAAAAATTACTTTCTTCTCCTTCAAAATGTTAATCTCCTCTGCTGAACAGGAAATAGTGCATGTGTAGTGGTTTGGTCCAAAATACTCATTACTGTTTAACTTCTGTGAGATAAGAATTAGGAGAAATGCAAAGCAGGCACCAAACTTGAAAGAATATAAAGAAGTTTATTAACAGACGTAAAAGAAGGAAAAAAAAATTATACTACCTTCAGAACTCTCCTCCTCCCCCCACCTTCCTCCCTTCTCCCACTGACAATGTAAAAAGACAACCCTTAAGATGTTCAGTCTGTTACCACTTCCATAATAACCTTGTTCAGTCCATTTAGAAAGAGAAGTCTCTTCTTGCTCGTGCTATGAAAACATTATCACAACGAGCCAGCCGCCCACTTCCAAATATTGTTCAGTCCATTTAGGAAGAGGAGTCTCTCTGCTCGCATGTGAGTCCCTTCCCCCGACTTGCAGCTTTTCCCGCAACTGCTTTCGAGGGTCCACTCTTGAAGTTTTTTGGGGTACAATTTTAAGGTTGAGCCGTTCAGAAACAAAAACAGAGGCCCTTCTCCTTCCCTGGGAGCAAAGGGTCTTCCTCATCTTCATTGTTAGGACTATCTCTGGGAGCATCTCTAGGAACTGAGGTTTTCTCCTTTCCCGTTTGGAGCAAAAGTCCTCATCGCTTCCATCTCTCCCTGTCCAAACTTCTCATGAAATTACAGCTGCGTCAGCATCTGCCTATCTCAGCACAGGTGCTTTTGCTCACGAGTTGAACACTCCACCCCTCATATCTTCATGAAATTACAACGGGATACTCTGATACATCATAGCTTCACAACAGACTTTCAGCTTTAAGCATCTCGTCTTTCTTCTCCCTCAGGTTTTCAGCTCTTCACAGCAATAAAAGGGTTAATCTCACCTCAGCCTTGCAGCTGTGTGTCTTATCGCTGTTGGTCACCCAACCTCTGCGGGACAGCGGTGCTGCTTTGCTGAAATCTTGGCCGCAGTGGAGGGGCGGGGGTGGTTCCGAGTCGCTCTGGCTGCCCACAGCCCTGCTGGGGGGGTCATCCTGGAGCCGTGGCCCGGCCCAGCCTGGCCCAAGCAGGGGCCCCGCTGGGCCCGCTGGTCCCCGCTCGGCCCCGCAGCCACCTGTGCCAGCGCCGGAAACGAGAGAGAGCTGGGGGGGAGTTTGCCTATTCTTAAATGTGGATCACACAGGCGGTCACAACTTTAAGTGGCTTAGAGAATTGTCCATATTCAAACTGGCCAGCTGATAGGTTCTATCAGGTCCCAGAGGAAGCTGTAAGCACCCCTTAGCAAGGACATCCCTTCCGGGACTATGCTTGCTAACCTATGACACATGTGTATTTGGTTAATTTTGATTCTTAGCTTTGAGGTATGATGGACTACATACCTGAGAAGTATTCCTTAAATGCAACTTTAAAGTTAATTAACTCTGTGTGTCTCTGCACAGATGATACCAAATGCAGGAGAAGATGACAAAGTTTCCCTACTTGAATTTTTAATTGAAAAATGTGAAACAATTTGTAGAGGAAGAACTGTCTAGGAGGGGACGGAATCTGTGCAATTAACTTCTGCAGGAAATGCAGTCCATTTAGAAACATGACACCTTAGGACTGTTGCAAAAGACATATCTTCTTTTTCATAAACAATAATACATATGGGATATGTATGTTGTAACCAAAGTGAAAGATCCCACATGTCAGTTACACTAGTGTATAGTTTTCTCCCAATGAGAATATAAGAGAGAAATTACACATGGCATGTACAATTCAGCTATAGTATTTATCACATCCTTTCTCCATTGGAACTGGCACAGGATTTAGCATCCATTCAAACCAGTATAGTCTTGGGAAGTCATGAAACCCATCAGGGTCATTTATCTTCATCAGTGGAACAGCTCATAATATTGCTGTATATTCCCATCTTGCATTGTAAACAGATCATGCTATTAATTAAAGGCTGTATTCCCAAAAGGAACTGAGAAAATTTCTAGATGAGTAGTGGAACCAAAAGGTAATATAGCTACACAGATGGTCCAGAGGGATTGCAGTATAGTGGACAGTACGGAGTCCTTTCCAGTGTGGAAATAGGAAGCAGAAGTTTGAAATTTCTTATGACATAATTTACCTGACATCACTAGTCAGCAACAACAAAAGACAGAGAAAGAATTGGTAATTCAGTGATTAAGTCAGCTTTCTAGGATGAGAACCTAAAAGAGAGAGGGCTTTTTATCCTGAAGAATAGAAGGCTGAGAGGGAAACTTATCAATTTTCATAAATACTTGACTGGAAGGAAGAAGCAAGACAGAAACAGACCCTTCTGTGTAATGGCCACTGGCAGGACAAGAGGCAAGGAGCACAAAAATTATGCCTGTAAATGAGATGCAGATATCTGCCATCACAAAGAGGAATCACTGAGGGCTAAACTGGACTCATCAGGCACTTCACTGGGTCCTGGATATATTTTATCAATATGTTTGAAAAGCTGAAGTTCCTCTCTCTCTTTCCAGAAAAATCAATAAACAATTTTGATAATAAAAAATGGCTTTGGAAGGTATATATTTCCAGGATTTTACTGTAAAATTGTCGAGCAATATGGTCTCATTTTTCCCTTCATTAAATATCCAGGCTCATTACGGGCAACAGGCAAAATGCACTATACAGTTTTGTGATCCAACATATCAAGTTCTGGCCACTAGCCACAGGATACCACAACAACTGATAGTGGTTTGATACGCTTTTTTGAGTGGCTGTTGCTGTTTGATATCTAAGTAAACAGGTCAGAATACCTGTCTGTAAAGTACAAATGCTGTGTTTGACTATAGAATGTCATTTATTTTAAGGTCATTGCTGAACAGTGGCTTTAGGAGGAAAATGTTAGGAGAAATGGCACCGTAAGACACATGTAAGTGACAGCTTCTAAAGGGGGAGGAAAATTTGTAATTAGAATTAAATGTAGACCTTTCCTTAGAACATTATCATCTTGTGGCTGCGAGGAAGTTTCTGTTGAAAGACAAAGCTACTATTAAAATTACTTTATGTACATGATAATATGTTAAAACTGTATTTAATTTTCTTTCACTCTTCTGACCTGTGCTAAGGGAAATTGCAGCGAAATGTTTTAGCTCTCTCTTATATTTTTTCGAGTCATCACCTTTGAACCCGTCCTTCCTCTGACACAAACTTCAGGAGTCAATTTATACAAAACTTCCAACAGAAAAACATCTAAGTACAATTTATGGACACTGAAATTGCAGATTGAAAACATACAAATTCTCTACAGTCCTCCAGTTCAGGGAAAAGCTTGAAAAAGTGAATATGAGTGGAACTCCTCACAGTGGAGCATTTTAGCTTAAACAGACCAATGCAGGACTGCCATCCACCCAGTGTGACAACTGTACATAGTTAGCAGGAGTAGTAAAGAATTTGTATGGTGCATACTTATTTTCAGTTTGAGTTAAAAATCCAAACTAAAGGATAATTTTTCCCTTGAAAACCATAAAGAGAAACACTGAAATATGTGTGAAATAAATCCATAGACAATTGCTATTAATCATAATGTTAAGAGATGATATGTGGAAATGGATTTAATGGTTAATAAAAGATGTACCATTTGCAAATTATATTAATTTATAGATATACAAAGCTGATTGGAAAAACCAAAACCAACAACACCATAAAAAAATTATGAAGAAAAAAAACTCCTGTGCAGCTCCAGAAGAGTGGTTGAAGCATGGTACCAATCACAGCTGTGTAAGAAAACTATCATCTTGACAAAAATCTTGTCTTGTAAGAACTTCTCTCAGGCATAATTGCATCTCCATTCTTGTTCAATAGTTTCCGAGGTGCCAAAGCTATCACTAGATTATGAATAAACTCTATTGACACAGTTGGGAAGAACAAGAGTCGTATTATGTGTTCAGTATTTCATTCAGACCACTTTGGCTCAGTATCAATACTGTGTTCCAATTATGTTGTTTAGCTGAAAACGAATATCGCAACATATTTAAATCATCTGTTAATGAACAGGTGGATATTTTCATGCACATACGCTGTGCAAACACACACCTGCATCAAATGAAATCTACAGCCATGCCCATTAATATTGCCCAATTTATGTGAAAAAGCCCAAACCAACCAGTCACATGAGAAATACCTGAGAAGGAGCACAATTTCCAAATTTCATCCAAAGTTTGTGGATGCAGGGGAGACTGTTATAGCATTTCTTAATATAAAATTACATGCACCTCATGTATGACTGCTCAGCTCCTTCAAATTGAGAAAAGGAAAAAAGGGACTTGTTGAAAAATCCCACCATTACTAGTAGTACAATTATGAGTATGATTATAAAGTAAATTCCTCTGTAACCAAATCAACGTTTTTTCTCTTGTCCTTCAGAATAATCTTGGTTAGGACAGGCTCTCAAAGAAGGACTCAAGGTCTTTGTCATATGTCCATAGGAACATTGTCTATGCTAAAATGTTATGTATTGGGTTTGCTTACCAGGATGTTTGTTGTCATTCATGTTTAAAATATTTCGTTTTTCAGTGGTGTTTTCATAAAATCTTGAATATGATTTCAAGTATATTTAGTTTATTAAATACAGCCACTGGCTTTAAAAAGTCAAATATTTTTTCTTCATAAATCACTGTGTCTGCTTCATGATTTATTTCACAGTATTGAGCAATTTTTTCAACTTTGTATTTTATGTTTATGCAATACAGATGACTGCCACCAATGGTGATATAACTAGTGCAACAAAAGATAGGACATTGATTATGAAGAAGCTAAAACCTATAACAAATCATAGCCTTATATTTATAAAAATCTTAGAAATAAATTAGTATATGTTGGTAAGCAAGAATTGAAACTATACAAATATAAGGAAGTGGTCTCCATTTCTAAATGGCCTTCCTGTGTATCTTTGAAAAAAAACAAGCACATAGTTGATGTTGACTAGAAAAGTACAAAAGAAAATTGGCTTTTGGATGCTACAAATGAAAAATAGAACTTAACAGCATGTATTGACTGCTTGAAATGATAATGTCACCTTATGTCTCTATGACATGAAAAGGACTTGATTTTTATCCAAAATGGAGCCCTTCTCTCTGAGAATTTTCCGTACAGCCCATACTATTTTTTACATAAAAAGGGTGAACTTCACACAAACATTCTAAGAGATTGTGGACTGTACCTGGACATGCCGATTGACTCTATACTCAGCAGCATGGATCATGGTTGGTTCATTTTGTCCTGTCCCCTTTGGGGTGGTTGGGTCCCTCTTTGGAATTGGTTTATTCTCTAGGATGGATAGATTCCTTCTGAAATCTAATACACTTGATACAGTTATTATATATCCATATCCATATCTATAATAAGTATATCTACCATTTTAATTGTTGATAATTTGCTTCACTAATATAAGTTCACAGTGTCATAATGTGATCCTACTTGGTTGTTGCTGTTATTGGTTGTTGCTCTATGATTGTTCACTGCCATACTCCTTATTGATAATATATTATCGGCTGCTGAAAGCAATTTGTAATAGCATGTATATTATATATCTATAATTAATCATAGGTATACTTGGTAGTCAGAAGGATATTTATGGTAATATACTTAGTGGCAATTTTTTTGCAGTATTTGTGACAATCTGCAATAAATTAAAGAAATTTAGTGGATAAAAGCCTTCATGTCCTTGTGTATTGCAAAATCCAACAATATATTAACACTACAGATAGAAAAAAATATTTGCAGTGCTGTCTTTATTCTTACAGTAGTTTGTGTCAGGAAGAACATTAAATTATTACTTTGTCTTTTCTTTGACTCAGTAAAAAAGCTTAGGCTTTCTGTTTCAAAATGGTTTAAACAGAGTAGTGTTCAGAATTCCATTTTTTAAGAAATAGGTTCAGAATTCCCTAAGGAATTTTGATTTCTGATCTCATTACTGCTAAATCTATTGTTTTAACACTTCTTTTTTCCTCTGTCTCATTACGTATGTACATGAGAAACAAGTGTGGGAAGACTAGACTGAGAAAGTTATGATAAGTCATGAAAATACTGTGGAAAAGATCAACACAACTTCCCTTTTCTAATGGAGTAGGTGAAAGATGGATGATCTACTGGAGCCTCCCTAAAGTTTTGTAAGACAACCAGTACTGTTACTACCAACTTGTTCTGACTATCCTACAAAAAGAAATACATTCTGGTTTTCTAAATTTTTTTGTAGCATGAGCTTAACTACATATTTCCAGGCTTTTAGTGTTGCTTCAAGATGTGTTTCCTAGTGAATCCAGGTCATTGTTCTTTTGTTGCACTTTTATTTGGTTTTTTTTAGATTTAACTTTGAAAATCATAGATACGTGCATTAAGTGTGTCTGTGTTTCTGTGTGTGTAAGCTGTTTACAACAAGCTCATCTGAAGAAGATTTTACAGTGGAGTTCCAAGCCCTTTAAAATAGAGGTTTATAATGGAAAAAACTGGCAGACCTTTAACTAGATCCACACTACCAGTCACCACTGTAATATTACAATTTTTATAGTAGAAGTAATAGCAATCTACAGACTGTATCTGTATGGTGCAATACCATAAAAATTGAAATACCATGAAATGAATTTTTGTTTATTTATTGTATAGTGCTACAGCAATGATTTGTGAATTGAATCTGATTCCTCTAAGTTTTAGCAACTCAGAGATTAACTCTGTAGTGTAACGTCATTGTTTGTGCATATCAATAGACACGGATTTCCTGTATCAATGTATTTGTATGTTATGCAACTGCACATTAAAATCTACTTTTCAAATTTAGCTCCTAAAATAGCAGACACTTTATTCAAAGAATTCAAATGTTTTCTTTAGAGAAGAATCCCAGATGTTTAAATCAGATGAGGCTAAACAATGTATGTCTCTTAAGTGTTTGTTGGATCCAAAACATTTGGGGCTAAATTTAGAGCTCGAGGTGAAAATAAAGCACAGTAATGTTTTCAGCTATCTAAGTTTCTGGCTGACCAGCTACTGCAAGGTGAGGATATGTGAAGTCCTTTTCTTCGAGGGTCCAACAGTGCAGGTGCAGCTGGATTGAAAAGATTCCAGTAGCACAGGACTCCTTTCCCTACACTCACTCACAGTGCCCATCTGATTTGGAGACAGCTTTGGAGGGGAAGCTCTGGGAACTTTTTCAAGTTATCACTTCTCCTAGCTGTGACTACTATAATATATGTCACTACTATAGTATTGCCATCAAAGCAAGGCATAATGCCTACTGGGGCCATTCTATAGTAGGAATTTACTGATATGGTTTGCTGACATATAAACTCTCTGGAGAAAAGAGTGTATTTTGAGGTAGGACTCATTCATTGATATTTAACCATCTAAATATCTAGTCTGCTGTGGTCATCTGGGCTTTTGGACTACTTCCTAGAGGAAGAATATGATGTGTTCTAACAAAATAAATCTATCTGACATGGTGGAATAGAAAAGGAAGAGCAGCTTTTAAAGTTGCTGTTAGCATACTTAAGTTACAGATGTCTAAGGACAGGTGAGAGGAGCTAGTGATTAAAGTAATATTAAGGAGTTCTGATCATTATTGAGCTTTATAGATCCTTCAGTAATAATGGTGTTGGTTAAAATATTTCTTAATTTTGAATAGTTACTGAACGATGTGGCTAAAGAAACAGTTTAGTTATATAATTGTATCTACTAATCAACAATTCATGGATTTGAATCACCAAATATGCATATGGGGAAAAAGGATTTTTTGCATAGTTGCCAAGTGGTAACAAATATAATTTATTTGGGCTGGTTCTTTGAAATGTTTGATGCAACAGTTTTTCCTACCATGTATGTGTCAATATTGTTAATTATGGCCATTTCAAATAATGCAAAATAAATCTGAGTAACAGGCAATGGAAGCTTTATAAACAGTTGTGAAAATAGACACTAAAGTCTTATCTCACTGAGATCACTGGGAGCTTCACAGCAGGTGAAATAATGTATTGAATAATTAGTTAATAATGAGTTATGTTTGTAATAAGAGAGATGTTTTCATTCCAATACTATTGATTGTTTCTCTAGGCTAACTACCCTCTAAACCTGAAAAGTGATTTAATCTGTTATCATGAGCACCACTGGCTGTACTCTGTGTCTCAAACGAAAACTGCATTATTAAATTAAGTATGAAATTATTTTGCATTTTGAATTTTATTCTTCCTTAAAAGAAAAGTGACAACACTTTTCTTCTATTGTCCCTCTCTGTTTTGATGTGTCAGTGTTGCCTATAGGTATCTCAGAAATGAGATAGTGAGTCATCTCAAAAATAACTTTTTCCTGGTAATTTATATAAGGAAACAGTAGAACCTTGACATCTGATATTTAGTTGGTGTGATAATGTAAAGAGGGTTATTTTTGTACCATAAACTTGATATATATCTATTCAAATGCTACACCAAAACCACCTTATATTAGATATATAGGATATAAGTATGTGTATATTTATGAATAGTCTTTGTGTCACTGGCAAAAGAAAATACCAACTGTACAATCTTAATTAAAAGTATGTACTGAAGTTACAGCAAACCACATTCTGTTTTAACCACATTATCTTTTTATTTTTTGCTTCAATGCACTTTTAGAGTTTTATGATGGACAGAGTAATGTCTGTTGCATCTTCATGCCTAAAATTCTTCTGCCTTTTTTTCAGTGAAATGATGAAAAGCTCAATCCTCAACACTTACATTTTTATAATTTTTCCAGATGACCTACTTCTACTTCTTTGACATTCAAATCAGAAGAAAAATAAGAAGGTAGAAAAGAAACAGAACTCTTTGCTTCATTGGCAGTATTGCATTTTTCCTCTGAATTGAGAAATGTTTTTAAATAATTTCTATTTTACAGTCAAAGAACACCCATTGCGCAGAGTCTGGTTTATTGATGGTCTACAGGAATTACAAATTTAAGAAGTTATAAATGGCACTCAGGATTTCACACAAAGTTAAAGCTGCTTCATATTTTGAATTATAAGCAAACAATTCTGTAAAGTATTGCAGAAATTAATTTAAAAACAGATAGTTTTGCTCAGAAATTGAAATGGTCTATTTTGAACTCATGATTCTAGAAGACTAAGGAGGAAAAAATAAATTTTCAAATTCCAATAGGATTTGTGTGATTGCATATATGAAGCTAACTTCATTCACTGAGAAGATATACAGTTTAAACTATTTTTAAAGAAAAAATCCTTGAAATAATTTATTTGTTTAATACAACTAATTTGTTACTGGGGTTTTTTTTCTCTAAATCAATAAGAAATTGTTCCATTTTGAAATGTTCTAACAACAGGGTAAGAGAAACAGCAACATTCATTAAAAATGTTTTATGGATTTTTTCCTTTTTTCTCTAATTCTCTTTTGTGGTCTTGTCTTTCTAGCATCTTGTTCTTTTACTTTTTCAAGGTCTAATGATATTCCTCACTCTTTTGTATAAACTATGTGATTTCCAAAGTACAAAAAAATTATGCAGAATTTGTGCATTCTGAAATTGAAATGCACAAAATAAGTTTTAGGTTATGCCTTTCATTCCAAAAGAGCTTTGCAACCATAAATACTTGATAATATTAATAACCTTGAATTTTATGTACATTATCTTCTCTTAAGGAATAGAGTTCTTTAGAACTACTGAACTACTAAATGTATAATACCTCTCTTTCTTTAATTTCTATCACTAATCAGATCTGCTGCTTCCTGAATTCTTATCAAACTCTAAATTTCATATTTTGTTCATGAAATTTTTATGGAAATGAAATAATTTAATCCTTTTAAAACAAATGGCAAAATTTAGAAATTTGTGCAAAATCAACTGTATATTTATTTTTATATATACCCATGATTGAATGCTCATATTTTGTTTGACCCAGGCCATTAACATTTGTTGATTTGTATGATTGTTTTCATTGGCATTTTTCTTAATTGCAAGTAGTAAAGGACCAAGTATATTTTTCTCTTAAAAGTCAGTTTATCTAAAACTTTTGGTATGAAAAATGTACATATATATACATATATATACACATTTTTTTATTAAGTGCTTCAGAAACAGAAGTCAAGTCAAAGTAGAAATGCAATTAGGCTAAGAAGAGCACAGCATGAAATAGAGATGCATATACATATTCATTTCAATTTTGGAAAGCCAGACAATCAAAAATATCCAAGATTTGTATTATGAAACATTCATTACCATCATCAGCAAAAATAACTTCTAAGGTTTTGCATGGGTTCTCTGAGAGTTTTCCTTGACTTCACTATTGAAATTAGGCTAGAAATATGTTTTATGTAAATACATCATTAGGGAGAACTCTGTGATTATACAGAACAGATGAAAGCTTACTCTGCACTGTACAATATCAAAGCAATGTCTCTCTGACCACAGAATACACATGGTAATAGAGTAGATAAATATGAGCTTTGGCTTGGGTGGCAGGAGAGGTCAAAGTTTAGGTATGCAGTGTTTAATTTCCAGTTTTGAGCATAATTATCCTACCGTGAATGATGTTATTGCCTTTTGATGAAAGAATTTCTGTATTGTAATCCCATCACTGATTCAGTCTATTTACATTACTTCTTCCTAGTGACTGGTTTTTACTGTTAGCACCATTTGTTTAATATTTAATATTCTTTCCCACCTAATTTTGCATTATTTTAAGCTCTGTCTTATTCTGAATTCCTAATTTTTTAGAGTATATTCTTTGAACTCATTCTTGATAGGCTTTATCCCATCTAACTTAGGCATCTAAAAGTTGGGTAAACAGTAAAGTGTGAACAAGACATTTAAAGCTGGCTTTATGCATGCTTGTGTTCCTTTCTATTTACTGCAAAAGTATCTTAGGATAAATACCTTGATATTTATTCCCTGTCCATAAAAGCATAGATGATATGAATCACGGTCTTAGATTTCATTCTAGACACCTTATTTTAGCACATATTTGTTTTAACAATCTGTGTAATTAAAATAATTAAAAACCAGAAATATTTCACCAAGCAAGTGATCTATAAAGAAGTTCTGTGCTTCATACAGTTCAGTGCTTTTATTAGAGTTCTGTGTAATCTCTATAGTGCCACTGGCTCAAATATCACCAAAAAAAAAAAAATCTTAAATTTAAACCACACTTAATAGTAGCAGTTAACTGAAAGAGTAAAAAAGTCTAGAAAATGTTCTGTATCAGCATTTCTAGAAAGTGAATTGACAAAAATTAGTTATGATGATTTAGACAGAGGAGATAAATCCATTGCATGGGCATGTATTTATCTGCAGTCTCATCCAGGGATTCAAACTGTATCCTTCAATATGCAGTTACTCTGTCTCTTAGGTTTTTTTCAGTTTCTATATTCTTGTATATCTGGGTATGATTTGCTCAGCTTTCATTTCAGATTTTGTAATCCAGTGTGCAGCTGGTCTAACAAACTCTTTTGAAAAAAACTATGTAAGAGCCACACTTATCATTGAAAATTTTCTTTTCAATACCCTTACTTGCTGTATTTATTTTACATTTCTAAATGGAAGTTAATTTGTGTTGAGCAGCAAGAGCTTAAATTTTATAATCAATACAAAATGAGGAATATATGTGAATACATTTTACTATTGATTTTGGTTTATCATTTTGGTTTCAAATGAATCCTTCCCTTTATTCATCTTCAGTTAATACTCATTTCTGCTGTTAACAGAAATACACCTTCTGCCTCAGTACCTTGGAAGCTGATTCACAATGTTTCGCAACATTAACTTGAAACCATTATGTTATTCATCACGTATATTGTCCAGAATATTATACTAAATATTGTGAAGTAAATAAAATCATACAGCCATTTGCTTCATGTTTTCTGTTGAGGAAAATTGGTGGAAATTTTCTGTTGTTCTGAGATATCCATGGTGCAGTAGAAAAGTTTTCAGCTCTTTCTGAGCTTCTGAATCCACTGTTTGTTCATGAAGGCACAGTCAAACTGCTTGTTTTCATCTCTTAAACTAGACCCATGCTCCCTCCTCAATCTTCTTATGTTGCTATTTTCTTTCTTCTGTCTTGTAAAGTTCACATGTGAATAAGACTCATACATAAGATGCTCTGTATCCCATCAAGTATATATATAGCCTGTGCACATTAGACAAAATATATACAGTTTTAATAGATTGGGTAACAGAGATAAAATCCAATGTTTATCAATTAAAACATTTAAAATGCAAACTATACCAACTGGTTTTTTTTATGCTAAATGCAAGATGAAATTTACTGAGATCTCTCTTCATATTCTTGGATGATCTGTGTGAAAGGACAGCTTCTGCTTCCATATCTACATAGAACATAGGTGTGGGAGTGTATTTTGTTTCCTTATCCGGACAAAAGACATAAGAATATCTGTTTGGTTAAGGATGGCTCACTGCCAAATTTCCATCCAGGTGCTCACTCTCTCCTCAACAGGACAGAGTGGAAGGTAATACAGAAAACTTGCAGGTATAGATAGAGACAGTGAGACCACTTACCAATCACCATCACGGAAAAAGCAGACTTGATTTGGAGAAGACTGTCAACATAGTTTATTGTTAATTAAAAACATATTAAGGTTGTGAGAAACAATGTCAACCCGTGAAATGATTCCCCCCAACTCCTTTCTTCCAAGGCTCAACCTCACTCCTCAATTTCTGACTCCTGTGTCTCCTCTAGTCCTTGAGTAGTGCAGAAGTAAGGGGAATGGAGGTCCTGGTCAGTCCAGAGCAGCTTCTCCCTGCCTCTTGTTCCTCCTCCTCACTGTCTTCCCCTGCTTCAGCAAGGTGTCCCTCCCATGGGGTATAGACCTTCACAAACTGCTTCAGTGTGGATTGTGTCCACAGGCCACAGCCTCTGTCAGGAGCCTGCTCTGTGTGTGACCTCCACAGGCTGCAGCTTCCCTTAGGATATGTCCACTTGCTGCCAAATGGAGTCCTCCACAGGCTACAGATGGTTCTCTGATCCACCACATCCTACATGGGCTGCTGGTGGACAGGTTGCCTGCACTGTGGTCAGCAAGGTAATCCCTTGTTCTGTTCTGGCCTGGATATCTGCAGGAGTGTTTCTCAGAGTAATTTTTTTTCTTTGTCACTCTGTGCTGTCCTGTGTGGCATGTTGACCTTTCTTAAATACCCCTTCCCAGAGGTGTTACCCCCTTGGTTGCGTGGCTTAGTTGCGCCCTATGGTGGGTGGGTTGGAGACTTCTGGAAACAGCTGTGCCCAGGGTGGGGCAGCCCAAGACTCTCCTCACAGACGGCACAGCCGCTGCCACTGCCATCACCTGGGCACCTGCACCCCATACAGAATATTAGGTAGATTTTGCCAATATGTAAGTGAATAATTCAACACTTATGTTCAGCAGAGGCAGGAAGAGTTTTGGCCTTGAAAGTTTTCTGTGTGCCACCCAGCGCTCACCCACATAAACTCTTCCTCACCTTGTACGTTAACAAAGTTCTTCCCATACATTCAAGAGGTACAGTTCACATTCTGAGAAACACTGTTTTGGAGATTTACTTTATTTCTCAAAGAATGAGAGTTTATACATTTGTGGTGGTTTTTTCAGGCAATTTTTAAAAGATGTTATTAGAATGACTGTGAAAAACAAGATTCCATGGATTGTTCTATTATTATGATATTTTCTTTTGTATTTCTGGAGGATTTTTTTTTCCACATCTTTGTTTGTGACTGTGGTTGATGGGGCTGTGGTTAGTATTGAGATTTAATTGATTTTTTAAATATGTTATTGCTTCAACTGTGAAAAAACAGATCATGAAACATCTGTCAAGTCTAAGTCTTGATTTCCAGGGCAGCATGATTAGATTACATCAACAAAACTCTACATTCACTGTGGAGCAGATAAGGTAATAATAATCATTGTCCGCTTCTCCTGAATTTGAAGGGTTGGGAAAAAATGCGTGGTCAACCCCATCCTGATAATTTCAGAATGACGGTCCTAGTCTGAAAATAGTTTTAGCAGAGCAACTACAAAACTAGAATACTGAATCCATATAATTTTTATTATGCAACTATGTGTATTTTTCAGGGCGCAGTGAAGCGGATGTGAAAATCTGGGGCTGGGACTGGGAGTGTGGTGGGATGTGAAGCTGTGGTGTTACTATGGCAAATACTTTATATAACTTCCACAGTCACAGAGGAAAGTCTGGCTTTGCTACCTGAGTATTCTTGCTCTTGTTTTGAGGCAGGTATAACAAATACTTATAAAATCAAATATAGAGAGGAAGCTGATGAAAAATGTGGGGTTTTTTTGATTGCAGTTCATAGAAACACATATGAACAAAAGGACTAAGAATTAACCAAATGCTAAGAAACTGAGTGTAGGGTTGCTTCTTACATTATTGCTCTTCAGTGTTTGTAACCTGGAGGACAGGTGTTATAATTTTCTAGGAGGTGGTGACGCAGTGCCAGCACTACAATTTCATGGGCATAAAATCAAGACAGGAAGGTGTAAGAAGAGACACGTATTTAAGATCAACTGTTGCATGCTGGATGTGTAATTTATAGGAAAGATGTCCAGATTAGTGGATGAATGCCTGTAATTCAAGCCTTTGAAGCAATAATTGAATTATAAATAATACAGTGTTTGAGTATTATTGCATATAATTAAATTTTCTTAGTTTTAATTTACTTGATTTGGGATGAAAGGAGTTCAAGGCATATCCACTGATAATAAAATAATGAATGTGTGGTAAGATGATATAATTCTGCATTATGATTCAGAATAATAGATTTAAATGTTTGCTTCTTAAAGACATTGACTGCTTAGATCTGAACTGTTTAGATAGACTCCTGGAAGTAGGCTTTATGTTAGCTCTGTGTTTTTAATATGTCAAGTAAAATGGAATGATCTTGATCAGGGCTTCTTAGTGCAAACACACAGATAGAAAAAGAATAGAAAATTGCATTATGTTAAGCAATAGCATACCTTGACATGGCTACAATTTGTTCTCCAAGGAAATGAGTAAAAATATGTTTTCCCCCATT
This sequence comes from Corvus cornix cornix, assembly GCF_000738735.6. Classification (NCBI taxonomy): domain Eukaryota; kingdom Metazoa; phylum Chordata; class Aves; order Passeriformes; family Corvidae; genus Corvus; species Corvus cornix. Next base: position 98,558,181 of record NC_046333.1, on the reverse strand, counting down.
ACCACTCTGTTAAACAAAAATATTCTTCTGTAGAGTGAACCTGCAGTCATGCAGCTTACTCTTAAACATTTGTGAGCAAGACTTGGCTAGGCTAGTTTCTTGATTAAACTTACTTTCTCAATTAAAAAGCTTAGAATAATCATTGATAATGCAGAAATAAGGAAATGCATGTAATATAAGTTCTAAGTGCAACATTAAAGTTAAGCTAGGTTCTGAGGTATTTACTGAGTTTCAATAAAGTTAATAAAGAATTTAAATTTTATGTAGAAAGTATTGTGAAAAATATTTATGAAATTCTAATATGCTTAAAATATTGATAAACTCAGCTGAAAAATTGAAAATAAGATAAAGCGTAGTTTATGATCTGAATAACATCAAATGAGCATAGAGAAGAAAGTTTTCTGGTTTTTACATCTGTTGATCACATTAATGTTAATAAAGAAGTATTTTGGAAATTGCACAGCAATTTAAGAAATCCTGAAACTGTTACACACTTGAAAAGTGATAATGTTTGTTCCACTACTTTTTTTAATGTCTAGCCAAATGGTACCTCTGATTGGAATTCCTGGACATAATAGAAAAAACACAAATCAAAACTAAACAACTAAGTGTTCTGGGAGATAAACTGCTCCATTTACTTAGTTGAAACAAAATCAGGACTGAAACAGTTTATTGATTTAGTAATGGCACTTTATTGATTGAGAGTCAGTGAAGTGTGTGTGCAGAATCAATACCAGGAGTACAACAGATAAAGCACAAGACCAGAGATTATTAAGGAACACCTACAAAGAGTGGGGCGCTGGCTGCCTGCAGCACCCATCCCATGGGAGAGGGCGCTGCCTGTTGAAGGGGGAGGTGGTGATGCCACTGGGAGCGTGGCAGGCACTGCCCAGCCTGGTGTGCTGTATCTCTTCCTTCTCTCCCCAAGGATTCCCCCTACTCATTGCAAATTAGGATGTCTCTTTACACTTCATTTGTCAGGGGTGGTCCAATAGGCACCTTCACATTAATAAAGGTATAACATTGTTTATATGTGAAATACAAGCATTCAAATGTCCCCATTTGCAGTCTTGTCAACATCCTTCTACTGACCACTATCTTAGAAGGACAGAAAAAGCCAATGTTTTAAATGGAATCTGAAACAAAACCAAAAATTCATTCCCCCTGATTACCTTAAAGAAGTTTGAGCCCTTTCTCCACCACCTTTTTTACTTTCTTTTGTATTTTTGTTATAAAATAGTGCTACATGCTGGTAAAAAAAAAAAAAAAAAAAAAATCACCAAAATTATTGACTATGTTGGAAAAAAGTTGTGTTGCTGTGTTTTGTTATAACAGCTTTGATTTATCTTCTTTTAAAATACATATAACTTAAGAAAGATACTTTTAAAAGTTATGTCTTAAAATGTGGTTAAAAGCAATCAGCTTCAGATCAGGTCTTTCAAGGAGCTTAATTAAATATATGAAAAGGATACAAGGGGAAGTTAATTTTCACAGTCATTGATTTTATTCTGAAAAACAAAAACACTGAAAATTGTTTTTGACTGGAGCTCTAATAGACTGACTTCCTTAAAAAAAAGCAGACTAAAGATGTGAGGAATGCTGTCATAATTCAACTCATCCTAAGTCAAGAAGGAGGGAACATATTTTCAGTGATCCTTGAATTGGTAAAACATTATGCTTATCCCTTTCCCGTCAAAAAACCCTGTCATTTCTATCCAGATTTTGATTTAACATCTTTCCTTTCTGTACTGAAGATATTTTGGATTATTTTTGTGCAGAATTCAATGGTTATTGTTCTATAAATGTTAGGGACATGGACCTAGTTACCTTCAATGAACAATTTTTGATGGAGTATCTTGATATCTTTGCCTTGTAGAAGAGGCTTGTCTTCTGTGTAACATGTTTCTTTCTGGCCAAAGTCTCAGGACAGACCCTGATCGTTTTTTTGTTTGTTTTTCTCTTGTGGTCCAGGACTGGGTGTCACCATCCTTCCTTGGTGGTCACGGAAACTAATATTCTAGCCACCTGAGTTTGCTACTACTTGATTTCAGGAATAGTTTCAGTGTAGAGGTTTGAAAGTGTGAGGAAACTATCTTCCTGTCTATTTTTTTGCTTGGGATTCAAGTGTCATAATGAAGTTATTTCTTGAGAAGTAATATTGCCATTCTGGCATAATATAAATTTCAATTTCAATAATATACATTTCAACTTTATCCTAATAATCAATTCCTTGGGTTGGCTAGCATGGGAAATTCTTACTCAAGCAAACACTGTTGAGGAATACACCTGGAGCAGGGAGCTCAGTTTCCAAACTGCAGATTGAGATGCAGATTCTCTGGGTGGGAGCCCAGAACAACAGGAGGCCGTGAACAGCCAACCCTTTGGTTAACAAATGGCACAAAGAGGGTGGTGCCAGCCAGGTGAATGGACACTGAGGGACACAGCAGGAGTGAAGACTCAGAGGAAGGAGATTTGGGAGTGATTAGACATGAGGCTATGAAAAACCCAGGGGTTTCTTTGCTGAGGGTCCCTCCTCAGAGGCACCAGCTGTGGCTGTTTCTGTGTTACTGCACTGGGAATAAATTGCTTTATGGAACAAGACATTTGAGATTTTGACATGGGAAATATGGGGTTGATCTGGTAATGAAACCTGGCCTGTGTGAGAATGAGGTGTGTGGGGAGTCAAGGGGGGCACTGGAGCTGCCCACCGGGAAGAATTTCAGTCCCAGCAGCGAAATTCTCTGGCCTTGGGAGTGTGACTGACAGAGAGTCTCTTGAATGGTCAGACTGGGAAGTTTCCTTAGCAGCCCTACAGCTCTACGGAACTGTACTGCAGCAACTGCAGAAGAGAAAAATCAAAGCACATAAAAAGAAAATCTACATAAGATGAGACAGAGAGAGACAAGGAGATGTTTTCTCATATGTTTTTTAAATAATTGGTCTTCTGTTTGCTGAATGAGCCTTTCTAACCCATGCCTTTCTGTAGGAAGCCCATTCTGTTGGAGGGATAATACCTTTCTAAAATGGGTTACCGGTTAAGTGCTACTTTTATTTATTATAATATTGCACCCAAAAGCAGTTAACCCACTCCTCAAGAAAGAGGAGAGACTGCCATGTCTGAAATGCAAAAATTGAAACACATGGTAATGGGTTGAACTGCTCAGTGTCATAATCCAAGAAACCACAGAAGCTTGGCAGAATATTCAGAAATTTATTGAAAATACCATGGACGTGGTAGTATGGATGTTCAACAAGGGTTTTTAAACTAAATTTCAGATTAATATTTGGTGGTTATATTACAGAATTCTTTCCTAGAGCATGGTACCACATTGCAAACTTCCAGATTATATCAGAACCCAGGAGTTTCCCTTTCATTTATATTTCCTTTCTTTGTATTAAGGGACCAAGTATTGCTGGACTTTCTCTCATTTTCATTAAAAAAAAAAAAATCTTTTGCTGCTGTTGTTGGCAGGATGAAACAAATCTTAATTTTTTATTTGTGTTGTGGTTTTCTCTGGGATTTTTTTGTGGGGTGTTGTTGGTTTGGGGTTTTGGTGATGGTGGTGGTGGTTTTGGTTTTTTTAACGTGTCTTGCATTTTAATCTCTTAGTTTCTTTGGGTGATTTTGTGTCTTTCTTCCTTACTGCTGTTATTTTTATTTCACCACCTTCTTAGACTGACTTCTGCTGTGCTTTGGGCTAGCCTAGTGCTAATTGCAAGGAATGTACTCTATGTGGTATCCTTTCTAAGAGAGTTTTAATACTTTCCCACAGTACATCTTTTTAAAGCAATTAGATTGTTCCAGTGAATTAACATCCCTTCAGATTTCTCTAAAGGGCAATGACTTTATATCTAGTTTCTCACGGTGGTTTGAACAGTATTTTTGATGTGCTGATAGTGAACCGGGATGATTCCTGGATCCTGGAAGGAAGAGATTTGCTATATTGTATACCTGTGGATAGTAAGCTTCTCCTCTTTTGCCTGGGAAGTCAAAACAACTGTCTAGCAACAAATTTTCTGCAGACGTAGTGATCTCATGCTTTCCTATTTAAAATATTCACCTTCTCTTACCTCTCATTTTATACCTGGAAATTAAATAGGTGCATATGTAATATCTGCTGTCCAGGGAGTCCCCTCTGTGATCAGACTTTGAGGCACAAAAAATAAACATGCAAATGTTACTAATATCTTCATTTCTGCAGGAATCTTAATAGCAAGGAAAGGGAACAGAAGCCCTTCCCCTTCCTCTTCCCCTTCCTTTTCCCCTTCCCTCTTCCCCTTCCTTTTCCCCTTCCCTCTTCCCCTTCCTTTTCCCCTTCCCTCTTCTCCTTCCTTTTCCCCTTCCCTCTTCTCTTTTGCATCCTCTGCTTTTAGATATCCTGGTCATTTTTGGGTTTCCAGGGATGAAATTTCATTTTCTTCCACAATGTTATGACATTAAAAGGTTTCACTGGAAAACAAGGACAAAAAGCAGGAGTCCTTTTCCAGTGCCTTTGTATGCACTCTTTTTCTGTTTCCATGAAGATATGGATGGAGAGAAAGGAAGGCTGTGATCAAGTAATTATCAAAGATCAAACTGTGAAACTGAGAAATAAGCAGAACGACCTAGCTTATATGAAGAACCACACAGCACTGAGAAAATGAGGAGTGGGGACAGAGGCTCTGGAATCAAAAGCCTGAGGCGGGACATGTTGCAAGTCAGCATGGGGCTTTCTTTTTTTTTTTTTTTTGTAAACAAGGAAATAGATCTAGACATATGGTCTTTCTTAGAGTTCTTTTAAGCTTCATTGAATACTAACTGAAACAAAGATGTCTGGAACAAAACATGTCTGGCTCAATATTTGAACATTTTGATGGAAAAATTATGTATTAACCTGAAGGGAAGGTTTGCAGAGTATGTTCATGCTATGTCTACACAGAGCAGGAAATTCTCTTGCCTTCCAAATAGTTTTTCTTTAACATTCATTTCATGAACTGGAGTTGGGGAATTTCCTTGATTTCTATGCATATACATAATGCAATAGTCAAATCCTCTTCCTACCAAAACCAAAAACCACCCACCTTCACAGCTTTGCTAAGAAATAAACAGATGAGAATTCAAATTTCTCTAATTCCAAAATAAGCAAAATACAATATTGTATATGTAGGGATAGTTTTTGCAATTTGCTCCTAATTGATTCCATAATTATACCCTGTTTATCCCCCGAATATTCAATTTCTTCTGATGTTCTCTGTATGAATATTTTTCACAGACTTATACTAGAAAAATCTATACCTCTGCTTTTAGCATTCAATTTTGTGAGAAATATTCAACAAGATGTTAAATTAGAGCAGACTAAAATGAAAATATATTGATAAATTAATGTATTCACACTATCGTAACAAAATAGTAGAGATTTTACATGTAAGACATGGATTTATATATAAGCTTTTATAAGAGTTTATTTATTTAGTATATAATAGCCCCTAAATTTAATCTAGGTGATGAGTCAAGTCTAACTGAGAAACTCAAGGAAGAAAGAAACTAATCACATAGGCAGATATATTGGGATACTGCATATTTTCCACACATAAAATCAGAAAATATTGTCCATGAATCATGATATCGTGCTTGCTTGAACAGATTTATAAAGCAAAAAGGCCATATTTTCATTTAATGGCTTGTATGACTCATAAAATGTTCCATGAGATAAGCTGCTTTAGCTTGCCCATAGTGGAGGATAAGATAGAAGGATTCAAGATAGAGTTAATAACAAATAATGTTTTCTCAACTCCAAGAAGCTGAATAAGGACAGCTTTGGTGACTGATTTAGTAACAGAAGCTGCAATTATCTTTACTGATGAATGTAAAAGAAAATGCAATTGCAACAGGAACTTCATTTCCAAAAAGGGAATTTGGCAGGGTGAGACGTATCATCCAAGTCAAAGACAAAAATATCACAGCCACTTTAATCAGGTCCAGGAGCAGAGGCTAAACCCCCACATACAAGGAAATTCCAATACAATACATTTATGACTCTTCTCTTTATACTGGCTAAGTTTATTAGACATACATGAAATAAAAACATTCTGAAAAGGAAATAAGGGTTTGAAATTTTCTAATTTTCCATTTTTAAGACAAAACTGATCTCCTACTCTTCAGAGGAAGAAGAGCCATGGTTCAGTACTTTCTGATATATTGTTTGTTTGTTTGTTTGTTTGATTTTATAAAGAGCACTATTCTCCCTACCAGCTGTTTGATATTATGCCTTTCAACATAAAACCTTTTTTTTTTAAATATCTAGAATTTTTTACAAATACTTTCAAAATATGAGGCTATGGGAAACACAAAACTAACCTTCCAGTTCTGTGTCCTGTACTACAGGCACTCATTTAAATTTTGAAAATGAATTTCCCAAGGTGGAATAGTATCTCAGGAAATTGGGTGACTGTAAGTGGAACAAATTTCTTTCATTCCCATTGCCTTTTTTGTGTGCAGTGCTACTCTAAAAAATGAGAAATATTTCCTAAGAATAAAGTCCATTGAGATCAATAGATCAAGATTGAAGAGAAAAAGACTATTTTTTCACTTAAATGCACATCTGACAATGTAGACATTCCTGAGAGCAGCAAAGTAATGTGCCCCAGTTAGAATTGCACGGTGATTTGAGGTTCAACCTTGGAATTATCCTTCAGGCACTTGCATCCAATGTAGCTGTCCAGCCCTTAGTATAAAGAAAGGGAGAGGTAAAAGTGAAACCATCTATTGAATGATGTCTGAATGAAACATAATTTTCTGGTCTTGCATATACAGTTCTACAGTCATTTTTCTGACATACAAAAACCCCCACCAATTTTTTTTATTAAATGACATTTCCTTCCAAGCGGTACTCTAGCTGTAATGAATAAAATCCAGCTCTTTTTAGGTAAGGTTGAAATGAGTATTGTTCTGAAGATCTCACAAGCCCTACTCTTGTTGAAACCTAACAGAAGTATCATTGTATTTTTTAGCCAAAATGCATGCCTTTCCAAACTGTTTAAATGCTTAGACATTTAGATGTAAAAAATTCCCAAAACTGGGGTCTAATAGGCAGAGTCTGAAAATAGTGTTAGAGTTTCTTTATACTATTTTGTCTGATGCAAATCTAAACCACCAATGTTGAACATTCAAGTTTCTACTGTGATGTAAAAAGTTTCAGGATAATCTGACATTTGGACTAACATGAAGCTGTACAGCATACTTATTCTTGCTCTGTTCTTCTGCCTATGTTGTGTTTGTGCATGACAGTGTGAAGCTGGTGTACTTACATACTTCCATTTCATTTGCCAGTCATTTGTGTGAACAATAAATTCAATATTTTAATCTTGTATCCTCTGACTATGGTTGGTATTTCAATGGCATAATTTGCATGTCAGTAGTACCAAGATCAAGGAACTGTGAGTAGCAGACCCACTATATTGATTGTTTTCCTTATACCCCTCCATGCTCTTTCATTGCTGCATACCACTTTCACTAAAACTGTAATTCTTACAACATTTTCACCGCTTTTTTTTCTCTCATCATTTCATGTGGCAACCTCCCAGATAAGATATCTTGGTCTGATACAAGCAGTTATGCCTTCCCAGCCTCTCTTCTTTGTTGCTGACTCCAGCTTCTCAATAACAAGCTACATTTCTTGGACTACACTAAAGCTAAATATAATCTGGAAGGGATTTTAAAAATAAAGTTTCTTTTCCAGAATAAAAGAAATAAAATTAAACTAAAACAAAACCTTGATGAAAAAGTAATCCACAAGGGAGGTGTAAAAAATGTTTCAGGTTCCTTGCCATAAAAATACTTAAAATCTAACTGGCATCTACCTTGCAATATAAGCCCATTTATCATAATTTGATTGAATGGACATTCTTCAAAGAATTGCCAAGTAATTCTGAGTCTAAATGAAAGGCAAACCAGACCATATTATTTCAGCATTTTTTCTTAGGTCAATCCCATTCTTAAACCTTGTGATTAACATTACTGCTCTCTTCTAGACTCTCACACTGACTTACACATTTTCTGAAGTACAATGATCAAGACTGAACACAGTTGGTTGTATTGATATTAATACATCCCAATATGGTACATGCCTTCTTTAGTAAGTATGTGAATTTATTGTCTTTTCTTCAATTAGTGATCCATTATAAACTATTATTCCACTTAGCTGTCCATCCTCCTCTTGTATTTCTGTAGTTAGTTGTTCCTGCACAGGCACAGCACTTTAAATTTCCCTGACTTATTTTTTTTTTATCAAATCTTTCACGAATTTGGGCTTATTGAAAACTTGGATCCTGTCCTGTAGTCCCTCCTAGATCTTCTTTTTTATTAGTAAATTTAATAATATACATTCTCATCCATCCTCTATGCCATGTGAACAGCAATCAATAAATCCTTCCATTATAACCACAAGTTATTGATAATTACTCATTAGGATTATCTATTCTATCCACCCACACTGTTGTAGTTTTCTCTGTTTCATGTTTATCAGATTGTCATGCATCTCCATTGTAATCTTTAGGAGAGCCAAGATAAGTCATTTGTTGACTCAGCTGTTTTATCTAAAAAAATAAGGTCACAAGGAAACATATTTTGTTTCCTCAGCACTTGAAGCTTTCTAGCAGTCATTTAGTCTCAGCTGATCTGTTCCTGAGGACTGAAACAGAAAAGGCAGTAAAGACTGTATTTCCTGATACCATTCCTTTGTCGTTCTCTTCCTGTGTTGAGCAACAGAGTTATCCTTTCCTCAGTCCCTTGTTAACTGATGGCACTTGCAGAGCAAATTCTTGTTATCTTTCATATTTTACTAGTGACATCTCAAGCTTTGCTTTGCCTTTCCTGTCTTTGCAATCACATGCCACACATCTGATTGTGTCCTCTCTAGTAGGACCTCCTTTCACTCCCTGATGTTACCTGGTTCCAGCTAACCCCCAACCCCTAGTTTTTATGAATTTCACCCTGGGGTTTTTTTTAAGCCTAAATTATACTCTTACTAAAAATTGAAATGCCAGCCTTTCAAATTCTAATTTGTTCTTTCTGCTCTCTGAATTAGGGTGGCTGAATTTGAAAATTCCCTGGATCAGTGTGTGAAGAGATACTTTAGCTCCTCAGGTGGGAGAGCTGAATATTGCTTTTCTGAATAAATTATTACCTCAAAAGAGTAATAGCAATTGGCCAAGTTGAACCAACACTAACATACAGGTTCTATTAACCTCAAATTACCGTTACAGATGAGCACACATTCTTCAGAAAGTGGGTTGTATAAATAAAGCATATTACTTCATTAAATCAATAAAAGAATAACAGGCCTTACAGTAGGGAAAGTGCTGCCAATTTGCAAAGAAGGCTATGCAAGATAATTTGTAATTAGATTACCTCCAGCTTCTTAGTATTGAACTCAAAAGTCTCCAATATGAATAGTGATAAATAGCATTTTTTTGAAAATGGAAAACCATTATGATAAAATCTATTTTAAATCTATCAATTTCATTTACTTATTCTGAATCAAGCTGACTTTGTATAAATCTATAGTGATGTATTCCTTTGGTGAAGAAAACCATCAAGTTAACTACTATGTGTCTTTGAAAAATTGTGGGTGAACAAAATCTCTTCAGTTGTCCCCCTTATCATGTCTTAACATAAAGGAAAGAACAAGATCATAAATCCTCTTAGAATATGATTGGATCCCAGAAAGTGGAAGGGCAAGAAATTGATGCTTGCAACTGCATATATTAAGACACTGACTTTAATCAATGCTGATACTAAATATATAATCATCTCACATAGATAGTTATGCTATACTCAAATTCAGTAGGTTAATACCTTTAGGATTCTCAAGCCTCATAAAAATTTTGACTTTCCTAAAGAGTCTTGAAAACCTCTGTGTATTGTACATAAACTCAGAAATTTTAGTTCCCATATATATCTGGTTGTATAATTGAAAGTCACAGAATCATAGAAAATGCTGAATTGGAAGGGAACCACATGGATCATCAAAGTCCAACTCCTTGCCCTGCACAGAACAAGCCGAAGAATCACATCATGTGCCTGAGTGTTGTCCAAACACTTCTTGGACACTGTCAATTTTGGTGCCATGATCACTTCAACTGAGTTTGCCTTTGTTCCCCATAGTTTTAAAATTATTTATTAAAACAATATGTTCTTATGAAACTGCTTAGAAAATAAAATAGAAAATCTGTAATTTTTTTCTTTATTGTATATTTAGAGATCTTTTCTTGACATCTTTTTTGGCAACAGGAGAAAACAATGACTCATTTTTACCTTTCTTTCTGTAAGATCAGGGATTCAATCCATTCCACTAAACTGTTTTTTTCACAGTTGCATTTCATTCTTTGAGCCATGTCTCATGGTGGTAGCATCCATCATGAATATTTTAGGTATCTCTTTCAAAATAGTGCTACACCTTCTCCCAGGCTGGCAGCTACACCTAGGAAGTGGACCCATGTTCTAAACTACAGTGAAGGGTATGTATTCTAATGGGCTACTAGACCTGTGTCTGCTGTCTGCCATGCCCTGTAGGTCCCTGTGCAGCTGGTCAGGACACTGGTTATTTTCATGTGCTGTGTAAAGGAATAGCAGAGTAAGGGAAGCCTATATATATAAACAGCTGCCTCAGTGGACTCCACTCTTGAGGAATATCTGCTATAGTGGAGCTCAGACATAAAACCATTCATGCAAGGGACAGAAAGAGACCAACTCTACTGGTACCTTTTACTTAGCTCTGATATTTAAAAATAGAGCTGTGTTAAAGGAAAGCCATGAAACCCTAGTTAAATGACTTTTTATTTAGCTGTGAAATTGTTTCTTGGAGCCTATTCATTCATGAAAGTAACTTTTGTTTTTCATACTGCAACCAAGGGGGTTTTTTATTTAAGAGAATATTAGTGTCAAAGGAGACAAATGGGTTGTGCTAGGTCTGTCTGCAAGAGAAGAAAGGACATGGACTTAAAAAATATAAATAAAGATTGTGAGGACTTTGGTAAAAGGTTGAACTAATGCTCTCTTCTTTAGAATGCTTTGGAAGGACAAAATATTAAAAAATAAGAAAGGGAACAAGATGCCTTGGAGAAGACACTTTTATGAAGACAAATTAGGAGGACATGAGTGAATGTATCTCTGCAAGAAGAGACAACATTCCCAAGGCATCAACCTTTCCTAATCTTAGCCAGAAAACCTATGAGGACAATGAAAGTCTAATAGCTATTAGAAGTTGAAGAAAAAGCAGATTTTTTTATATCATAATAGGATCCTAAAAAAAGCTGGAATGAATAAATATAAAACATGGAAGTTTTTGTTGTCCTTTTACAGAGAAAGTATTCCAATAACAAAAACATTAGATAAGCCTCAGGAAACTCATCACTAATTGTAATCAGCACCTACTATGAGGATTTGGGCAAATCACAGCATTTCTTGTGCTTAATTCACCATTTGAATTTTACTAGTTTGTAGGGTTATTCAAGGATAAAATCTGACCACACAAACACTGTGTAGGGTTAAATTGTACAAGAGACCAACTCAATGCAAAGCAAAGTCACATAAACATAGTCCACAGGATTGTCCATTATAGCTTATATGTCAGTGGGTCTAAGTGAATATGAATTATCACAGAATTATGGAAAGTTAAGAGGTTGGAATGGACCTTAAAGATCATCTAGTCCCAATACACCCTGCCATGGGCAGGGATACCTCCTACTAGATCAGGTTGCTCAAAGCCTCATCCAACCTGGCTTTGAACACTGCCAGGGTTGGGACATCCACAACCTCCCTGGGTGACGTGTTCTATTGTCTCACCACCCTCACAGTAAACAAATTCTATCTAATATTGAGCCTAAATTTCATCTCTTTCAATTTGTACCCATACTCTGAATCCTTTTGGTTTTGAAAAATCATATTCATCTGATTTGAATTTAATGCTAGTAACATCATTCTCAGTGTTAGTAACCACAATATGTCAAAGCAAGAAACTGTGGCCACTTTTCTTTAATCCTTTGCCCACAGAAAGTGGGGCTGCTAAAACACCATGTGCTGACAAAAGAAGATGAAATGAATTTATTAAATAGAATCCACTGAAGGTTGCATAGAAATTATGACAGGCTTAAGAATTTTCAGAGCTACAAGTCTTAGACAAGTTCTCAAGAACAATGTAATCTATCTCTTCCATTTCTTGCATACAGTGCATCTTCTTTCTGTATCTCTTTGTAGTGATTGCTGAAGACAGGGTGCTGGCTTTGGTGGATTTTTAGTTCTGAACATTTGAAATTGCTTTTATGCTGTCCAGTTAAATAGGGCTTTTTCCTAAAAAAACACCTCCTAAGTCAAGTTGGATAAAAGATGACTAAAAATATTGCTTTTTTTTTTTCTTAGTACTTTATTTCAGCATGAACTTTTACAACTTTGTTAGCTAAAAATTGTTCAGCATTCTGAATTACCTGATGGGTAAACTCTAATTGATTGACTCCACTCTCATGGATTCTTTTTTTTTTTTTTTCTATAACAGAATATGCAAATAAAAATAATCAGAGTTGAATGGAACTTTTTTGGTACTTGGTGTACTAAAAACAATGTAGTTCAAAATCAGCAAAGGTTTATAAGTACCAGATCTGAGCACATTTAAAGTCTGAAAAGAAACAAAAGAGAAAGCAATTATTACCATTTTACTTTAAAATATATATTTTTAATTAACTTCTGCCTTAAATTTTGGATTTCTGATTTTTTTTTTTTTTTTTTGTAGGTGAAAAAAAGCTATCTGATTCAAAAAAGCATTTAGTATTTTTTTTTTTTTGGCTACTGAAAAATCCATTATTTCCACTGGTTGGCCAAAGGTACTAATCATGTGTCATATTGTATGATAAAATGGTGTTAGTTTTATTATCTTTGGTCTTAGCCATCTTTATTAGAAAGAAATAATTGGAAACAAACTTAGCTATTAACTGCCATCTTACTTTTCCAATACTTGATCCAAGGATTCTTTTTCTACCTGTAGTGATTTCCAGATGACATCCTTTCGGTTTAAATTATTTAAAATTCTGCTTGTCTTGCTAGAAGATTAAAGAAATATCATGCCAAGAGAGACGCTGATTATTATAAGGCTAGTAAGTAATATTTTTTTCTTTTCTCTCTGGGGTTATTAGAAAAAGTCTTATTTTTAAATTTCTTGCCATGGCACAAAATGTACAAAAGGAAGTAAAATACAAGAAGTCGTGAATTATGAAGATAAAAGGAACCAACAGGTTCAGAGTTAATGGTAGACTAATCCTTTATTTTACAGTTGCTGTGGGGTTTTTTGTGTGGAACATTTCTACTTACATGGAACAGTAACTCTGAATATAACTAACTTAACATAGCTGTGTCCTACTCTGCCCTCAGCACTCAAAGGAAGTTATCAGGAGGTTTTTTGGGTACAACCAAAAGAAAATTACGTCTGTAAAGCAATTTTAAAGCCTAGTTGGATTTAGAAAATATGAAATACAAATCCATATGTAATTCATGCATATTATAGAAGGTATCTTTAGCTTTGTTGCAATAAAATGCCAACTACCTCCTGGGGGAAAAGGATGCAGCTCCACGGTCCTTGTTTGCAATGAATGTAAGTGGGTTTCTCTCCCGCTACCATTTAAAAAACAAGCAAAACAAAACTAAAACCCAACCCGTAGCGTAAAAACATTGCACGCTAAACCAGACAGGTCATTAGATGGTGCAGTCTGGAGTCCATAACTGCAGAGATCCCACTCTAAATTATAGATAATCTTGCAAACACGAAGGAATCAATTTAAAATACTTTCACATATTCATTTGTCACTAATGTAACTTAAGTAGTAGCAGTTCTGTCGAAACAGAAAGAAGGATGGCACAGAATATTTGTGGGGATATTTTTTTAACAAAGTGTTTCATAAACACCCTCCTCAGGAGTAAAGTACTGGTTGATTAAGACAGTGTGATTACTGTGCTGTTTACTGTGTCTACAGATCTATCCAGATATCCACAGGTCATTTTGCTGCAAACCTCATTTCTGTCCTTGAGGATTTCCTATGCTCCAGCAGAAACACCCCAGTATTTTAGAGAGAAAATCTTTTCTGATATTATTTCAGAATGCCTTATGGTAATGAAGACAGCAGCTATCACAAAGCTGCTCAGTTCATATAGTTTTAACCAAATCATATCTGAAAGGGTTTATTGGTTTGCTAATGACATGCAATTAACTTGCAAATATTGAATGATACATCCAGGACCAGTATCAGTGGCAGAATGGATAAATCACAAGACCAGACATTCTGAAATGCTAATAAATGCCTACAAATTTCTAAGCAGTCTTTTATAACTAATTTCTCAAAGACATAATGCTGCACAGTTATGTGCACTCCTCCTATGCAGACCCAAGCCGTGTGAGTTACAGATGTGCACATTCTCACTGGGGAAAGCTTGGACACCGGCCTGCAGACCCTCCTGCAGGATATGTGGTGCTGTGGCTCTGCCTGTACCCATCCTGCTCCCTGTGACCCTGTAAGATCACATCCATGCCCACACCCATGCCAGATACTGAGGAGAGGTGTGCAGGCTGCTTGTCCCACACGAGAGAGCTCTGTCTGGCCCAGGAAGGCAGAGGTGTTGATGCTGATGGGGTGGCTGCTAGCAGTGTCCAACCTGGTGTGCTGGCAGCTCTTCCTTCCTTCCCCAAGGTCTGCCACTGAAAACTCAGGAAATATACTACCCAAGTAGTTTGTTAGGTTAGAAAGCCAACATTACTTTATTCAGTGCTGAGGTACATGGGGGAACTCTTCACCTATCATGTACACCAATTATGAAGCTTTTAACTACTTATACATTTTAGCAAACAAAGGGATTAGTGTTCATTGGCTAATGGCTACATAGTTCTCTTCTTAATTAGTGTTCTATCTCCTGTAGGTTAATGATTCTCTCACTTCTCATCCTAATTAGTCCACATGCTCAATTTCTCTCTTCTTTTGGGTCAGTGGGTTTCTTGGGTCAGTGGTCTGTGGCTCGGTGGTCTGTGGCTCAGTGGTCAGAGATCCCCCTGTCAGGATTACCTTTTACCCACCTGGAGCTGGTTTCAGCACAGTTGCTGAGTTGGTTTTATTAATTTCTTCCTTATCTTGGGAGTCGTGCCAGATGTCCCTGTGGCCCATAAATTCTGCCATTATCAGTGGTACATCCTTTTTCCCAAGGTATGTTAACTTCCTTTCCCAGATCTGAGGTCACTGAAGCACGTCATGCCCTAAACTTTAATTTGACATGGACATCACTTGCAGCTTGCTTGCTAGCTGCTATCTGTTTCACAGATTAAATCTCTTTATTTCTTGGAAGATACTTATCAAATAAAATATGCTTTTATTGTACATCTTCTATGGGTGAGCTTGTACAAAAAGCATATTTTGAAAATAGTTTAAAAAATTTTGGGTTTCTGTCAGTGTGTTAGAAATTAGATTGCTTTATGCTGATATGACAGCCAGATAAAGCTAACATGACAGCCATCTTTTTGTTATATCTAGGGGATGTAGGCTTTAATTTTTCCCTTTCTGGACTGGGACAATTAGAACCTTAATGGTTCAGGAATATGCTAATAATCACATCTTATCTTAATAAAATGAGAACTGCACGTATGATTCATTAGTCAGTCTTGATTACGCTAAAGATTATACAAGTCAGGAAGCTCTGGATAATTGCAAATCTGTACTATGAGAAATACTGTGCTGCAAGCCAATTTTAGGGTTGAGAAGATGATATTCCCCTAATTACAGGTCTGGTGTCAGGACACAACATGAGGCCATGTTCAGATTTGGTTTAAGCAGCAGTTCTGACAAAGGAGCTGGTGTTAACACTCTGGCTCTGAGCAGAGCTGAACTGGGATTCAGTATAATGAGTGGATACGTACAGATAAGGGCTGGAATAAAAAAAACCCCAACAGTACCAAGCTACGTTTACAATCTGTTCACAAGGATCATCTGGCTATGCTCATATCTCAGATGTGTAGAAGTTCCTAAGCTAGACTATAGTTGGGCTCAAGTTTGACTCTGATTAGGAGTAGAAGCATACCCAACATAAATTTTGCTTGCAAATGTCACTCCATCAGTTCTGAAGCCTGCTGGAATAGCTGCGCTAGTCACATCTGATTCTTCTGACATTTCTTCTGCCTTCTCTGACCATAGCATGGCATATTTTGGATGTGAAATGTCATTCTTAGTTGATAAGCTGGTAGTTTGCCTACTGGAATTCCCTGTTATGATGCTGTGACTCGTAAATTGTCCTTCCTACCACTTTTGCACTCTCATGGATCGGTCAGTATACACAATCTCAGCAGACTTTTGCATTAGGAATTGTCATAATGAATTGAGACTCAAATCAGGGAAAAATAGTTTATCTGTAAACTTATCATAACTAATAGAAGAAAAATGCAATGATGTATAACCAGTACTGTTATAGAAGAGTACACTGACAAGTTTAATTGTGCTACTTCCAGTTTCAATATAACTGGATAAGCTGTGGAGTAGTAAACAAGGTTCAGAAAAGAGTTATATTTTTTTTTACTTAGTGTTTCTGCAACACAAGTTCAATTTTTGCCTTAGTAAACAATTTATAGTAATAGGGAGTCCACTTGGGATAATGCAGATTTTATCTTTGCTTGCCAAAAAAAACACAATAATGAACCCCCCAATTTAGTAAGGAAAATAAATAAAAAGAAATTGCAATTGCTAAAAATAATTTACTCAGCAAGTGTTAATGTTTGTGTCCTGAGTGAGAAAGGTCTTGTGAATAGTTCATTACATTATTAGCATACCAGAGTAGCTTCTTTTTCCCTAGAGAAGCCTTGCCAAACATCTTAGGCCTTTGATTTAAATTTGGCTCTGCACAGTGGTACCTTACTCATTTGTTTTGAATTACTAGAGTTAATGAAGAGAAAAAACCAGTTTATTTCAAGTTTTAATTCTGTACTATTTTAGTTTAAAAGCAGAAATGGGAAAAGAAAACTCGATCTCCAAACACAGCTGTTTCTTCAATCTTATTTTATTCATCAAATATTGAGCTTGTATTATAATATGTTATGAGATGATGGAAGTTTCTTTGTCAGCAGCAATTTCATGGCTTGATACACTTTTTTTTTTGATCAAAACTGCATGAAAATCATGTTGATGGAATCATTTGCAAGATGCTCCAAAATGACAATGAATAAATCTATTAAATGTAAGGAAACGGATCCTGAGACTTCAAAATAGAAACCAATCCTTCATGGTGATGCCTGATAATCTCTGTATTTAACAATCAGTCAAGCTTTCTGCTATGAACACTCTGATTTTTTTCCTATTTATATTTAACATCTCAGCCTATATAAATTCCATTGGTTTATGGATGGAATGTAACAGTGGCTGTCAGCACAGATAAATACTTGGTTCATCAAAATCAAAATGTATTCATGTTTGTTTTTCAATTTAGAAGCAACACAGATGACAAAAGTCTAGCTCAAATAGTTGGTACATTCTGAATTCTCTTACCCACACAAAAAATAGAATCTAATTATAGTTTTAGAAGTATATTTCTGCTGGAAAAGTTTTAAGTCCTAGCAGCACATATTTATTAGAGAAACATGCATAGACATGAGATATGAATCTTCAAAAGTATTTTCTGTGAGATTTCCAGAGTTCTGTTTCACATAAAATATTTTTTGGTGTATAGTTAGAAAGATTCAATAAAAAGAGAGCAAATCAGTGCCCTCAGTGACCAGCATGTATCAGAGTACTGCATTTGCACTGGAAATGTTAAAAAAACCAACCCAAAATACCCCACAAAGATAATAGCTGTGTTGAATAACTTAGTCTGGTGAGAACTAGTTGTGATTGGGAAATCACCAGTCTGCCATTACTTAAGGGCTAGGGCCAGGGACTAGTAGGAAAGGTAAAATACAGAGCCAGAGCTTCTCTTTGTCTTATTTCAGGTTGTCATGAAATATGTTTTTCTCTTGAGGTTGCTGCTGGAATACTTCATTTCCATTTTTGCTTAAAAATATTGAAAAGAGGATTTGGAGTCTGATCTCCCACTATTCAGGGAAACAAAAACACCCAGGAGATTATGGATTTCTCTAAGTTTTTGTGGTAAGTTTCAAAATGTCTTTTTTTCTAATGAAGAAAAGAATATTTCATGTTTAAAACATCTGAAGATTTAAGCCATTTCCTGATCATTTGAAGTTCAGTGATCTGTAGCAGGCTAAAAAGCTTTAGTGAATGGTGGGACATGAAAGTATGGGAAATGGGGGAGGGAATCATCTTGCAAAAAGTGTTTTCTGTGCACCTGCCTAAGTAGCTAACTATGAAGATTAGAAGGGGTTGCAATTCTTGCAGCTGTGTTTGCTCTGTGGTGAAAAGGGACAAACAGGAAAATGAGACTTAATCTTTTCTAAGGAAATAAAAATGTCTATAAAAACTATTTTTAAAAATTGTATCAATAAACAAGTGACCAAAACACAGTTAGAAGTAATTATTGGCCAGTGATATGCTGATCTGACTAAATGATTTACCATTCCCTCTTTAGAAAAAATTGTACCTGAAAGAGGAACAAATCTTTAGTACTCCACAAGACAATTGTATCATTTTTGTTGTGGAAAGTTCTGAAAATATATATTTTTAAATAATTACTATTTATATTAGTACTATGAAGTATGGGAGGATCAGATATTTAGGTCATCTACAAGCAGGTATCCAAAACAGCTTTAGAAACATCCCAGCATGATCCTGAGAAATAAAAGTTTGAGCAATAGTGGTGATCGGAAAATTCTATTTCAACTTTTTGTAAATATACAGTACTAATTTTTTTTTATTCTGAAGAATGAAAATTAAAAGTCTTGTTTGTTTTGTGTGGGTTTTTAAAATTGAAAACCTATTTTTAATTTAATAGAAAGAAAAGAAAGAACAGTATGTATAAAAGAAAGAAAAGTATGTATAACAAAAGTACTATGAATATAATGGGAATGTAAATTCACATTTCATTTTTTAGCTAAACTTTAATTTCCTTATGTATATTAACTTTTCCTTCCTTAATGCTTTGCATTCTAAATGCTCTCATTGGAAATAAATTATATATATTACATAACATGTATAAATCTCTGAAGAGCCAAAAATGGAGTACAAGACAATCAATTTTTATATCTGAAAGAAGGTGAAATGAAAGCAATGTCTGAATAATAATTTTTTTAAAAATTATTTTAATTTGCTTATGTTCTAAGTGGCAGCTGAGAATTCAAGACATAGATAGGATCTCATCTCTTTTTCTATTATGGCTTCAAGCTTTCTGTAAATCTTCCTTTCTTCAGATGAAGTATTTCCAGATCAGGCCATTTCACTTGTTCCTTTGCATCAAATCAGGAGCATATGTAATGTGAAAACATTTCAGTTGCAAGTGAATCCTTTAACATTTAAATAATTATATTGTTATTAGATAACTTTAATTTATAAGAACTGTATAATTATCTGATATATCTTTGAATTCTTCAAAAGTTTTTCACTTTATAGCTTGTGTTTAGATAATACTAAGAGGCAGTCCATGGACCATTCCTGCTAGTCTGTATTCCTTCAGCTGCCTGAAATTGAAACCCAAGACAATTTGCTGGCAGAGATGTGGGCCATTCTGTGTTCAGTTGGCATTGATACTTCGTATTGAGCTTGGATACATTTAATTTATTTTGTATGTAGGTGTAAATAATCAAACCCATATATATCTACATATAAAAAATAACCTAGTATGTGGCCACCTGAAATGGAAGACCTCTCACAGTGATTTAACCTGCATCTGAGCATCATGACATCTTGAACATACCCTTCCCCAGCATCATACTGTTGGATACGGAGGTATTATTATCTCATGTCTACAAACAGGATATAGAGGAATTCTGATTATGAACAGATCTGCTAAAGGTGTCACATGCTTTGTCTATAAACCCAAGTACTGATACCTCTTTTTTTTCTGCAGTGTGGATAGAGAAGCATCAGTGTCTGTCACTGTCTGTTTATCCCAGAATTAAACCATCAAAGAAATATGAAATCTGAGCAAGTTATTCCACATACTAAACACTCTTCAGAAAGGAGCACTTGGAAGCATTTAAAATGTATATGAACAGCTCTACACACAATACATGTGAAGATTTAAACTTTATTAAATTATAGGCTAAGCAGTTCTAGATTTGATGATATTATTAATATGTATACATGTGTATGCTCCTCATCATCACTCCCTTTTAGATACAGAGGGGTATTACCGCAGGTCTGGTTCCTACAGTATATCACCGTGTCCCGCAGCCGTAGGGAGGAGGAGGAGGAGAAGATCCAGCAGGCAGGAATTGTGCAGCAAGATTGATTTATTTAATTATTTTACAAACTCTTTTATAGACTTTTTTCTTCATAGTCTAATTGGACAAAGGACCAGCCACCCCTTGGGGGCGATTGGCCAAAATCCTAAAACATCCATTATCAAAATATTTTCTACTATACCATAAACAAGACTTTCCAAGGTTGCAGGTGGCTTGGTTGTTTATATTCCCTGCTACCTCTTCCGTGAGAGAGAAAAATCTCTCACGGACTTAGAAAATAACAAGAAAATCCTCGCTAACAGCATTTTTGTACCTACAGAGGGGCAATATGAGAAGCACCTATTTTGCTAAACAAACAGAGAATATAGGAGAAAATAATATTTTTCATTTAATCACAACCAAAAAAATCTAAAATAAAGCAACTGCAAAGTCATCAGCTATAATTTTCAGCTTTTCAGGATGTTACTATTTGCCAGATTTTTGAAAGGCCTCAGTTCAGTAGCTGTTATGGTTTTTTCTAAGTTTGGCCATAAGCATTGCAGTGGGAGTGACAATATGCTGAGCTCTATTGAAATCTTGTTGATGCAGAACAATTGAATGAAAAATTTTGTTCCTGAGCCCTGTAGAATAACAAAATCCACATCACCAAGCTCATGGTTATAGTTTATAGAACCTGGCTCTGATCTGGTTCAAAAACCTGTATATCATTCTGGATATAAGGAAGCATTTAACTATTTAATTAATCTCAGATATAACCTGGAGGGGAAAATAAATCCCTGAGGTCAACTTTCTTATATTAACCAGATGTTGATATAAAGCATTAAAATACTAAGTGCAAATTCTGGAATGTTTCTAGTTAAAAGTTTAGGATTTTTGTTATGTTATGCTATCTTTGTATTTAGTTTTTGGGATTTTTTTCAGTTTCTAAAAAGAAGAGGACAGAAAGAAGAAAAGAGTTAAGCCAAACACCAGGTAAGAAACTAAGCTATTTAAATAAGATTAGGGATGATGTCTTAAAAGCAGAAAAGATTTCTTAAGTAGCTGTATTCTCATTTTAGAAATGTTAGAAATTTTCCAAATTTTTCTGTGTTTGAATTTTCATAGCATTAAGGATAGAGTGTTTTAATGCTTGGGTAGTCCACAACATAAATGTTCCTTAACGCTTTTCCCCACATAAATTTTCTTCTCATACTGTCTGCCTAATCATCAGCCATTGTAATTAATTTCTCCTTCATCTGTGTTTAATCAGTGTCTTCACACCTTGAGTATGAATGTGGTTCTGAACTCCTTCCTTTTTACATCCTTCCCCTTAATGTCAAAGCATAGACAAGGACAACATAGATAATAAAGATCCATATGATAGAGATTATATGACTATAGGAGGGATGTGAAAGAGATCCAAAAATCTTGACGAGCTTAATGAAAATGATTAAGAAACAATCACTTCACTCTTTTCCTCATAATAAACTCAGAGACATCTAGTAAAGTTAGATCATGAGTTCAGAGCAAGCAGAAGGGATTATTGTTTCATTAAATATGAAATTCATTGCCACAGGATCCAATAGACGACAACTTTGTCTTTTTTCCCCATTTTTTGGCAAAAGGCTATTGTGTTACTTTAAAAAGATAGTGAGTAGATCAAGTGGAACTTGAAGAGAAAAGGACAGGTTGCACTTTCCTCTGCTGAGTACAATCAGGATGGGGTGATAGGGGAGAAGACAATGGCTTTTTAAACATCAGAATCCAGCAGTAAGGTAGAGATAATTACTATCAAACTACAGAAGGAACTGTTACTTTATGGGTTTAAGACAATCACAGAGAACAATGGCAAGAATACCAGAAATCTTTGTTAACATTAATATAATGTATATAAGTATGGCAAACCATAACAACCTAGAAGTAGTGTAATACCTCATATTCATGATTAAGACAAAGGTTGTTGAGTCATTTGAATTGAACAAACCATTGAGCAGTTGCTGGTCAGTGAAGAGTAAAAAGATTGAATAGTTTCTATTCTGAACTTTGAAAGGTGGAAATCTAAAACCAAAAGGAAGAAGAGGAAACACTTCACGTAATTTATACAACATTATGTTTTGTTGTTTTATTTGTAGGAATAATTGTACTTTGATACATATGTGTTGTCCTTTTTATACATGAGGCTATGTGTGCCCACCGCTAAAACCAGGAAGCCAGCTTCAGGGAATGTAAGTCATAATTCCTCAAAATACTACATGGGAATTAATTTTGGGGTTTACACATCTTTGGAATCAGACAAACCTGGGGATTGTGTGGCTCTCCCTATATCAGCAGAGCAGAGCCTAAGATTTTTTGCAACACCCACAGATCATTCAATTTATGTGAACCCCAACTTTGGAAATGACCAAATATACCTTTATATACCTTTATACTTGTCCCCTGGTGGTTAAAAGGTAAACTGCCTTTGAAATGGAGGGCCCATTGCCTACTAATAAAGGGAAAATCTGAGGCTGTGGAATGCCCCAAGCTCCCACACCAAGTAGGACTAAACGATATGTATTTTGCATATTACAATAACATAGTAGGATTTCAGGGTCAGAATACACATAACACATCACACCCAGAAGTCAATGTCTTGCTAAACTCTGGTGAGACTGGTGTACCTGGGATGATCTAGGAAGGTATGCTATTTCCAGGGTTGTTTAGAATTCCAAAATCTGTAACTAATAGGTTCCTTCTCAGTCTTTCCCTTTTGATCCCATTAAAACAAACAGATTATTAAAAAGCATAGAATTATTCTGGAGAGCAGGGACATTACCTACAAATTCTTCCAACTACACGAGGATGTGGTCCAGACAGAACCCTATTTTAAAGTCTTTGAAGTACACGAACACCCCCTCAACAAACCCATTCACACTTGTCCATGCAAGTCCAACAAGTATCAAAATGGCTTTAAAAATTTGGTTGGCATTAGATAACCAGCCTACCTATTGCACCGTGAAATAGTCCTCTAGGCTCCTGGTATCTAGGCTGCTTGAAATTTTTCTGGGCTTCCATCTCTTCTTGTAGCAAATGTGTCCAGTTTAGTTATAGGTTATGCTGCTTTGTTGACATGAACTTGTCGACATACTATTTATTAAAACATAGACATACATTATTAAAGAAAAAGATAAAAGAAATTAAGCAAATATTCACCAATCTCCTCAAAAGAAAAAAAGCTGGTACAATGAAAATATTTTCTATATTCTTCCTTATTGATTGTCATATATGCTTTGCAATGTACAAAGCTGACTATTCTTTAAATTCAATCTACCTGATAATTTACATTTTAACATGACCATTCAAATTATATATTAGGGGTGAAAAAAAAATTGCAAATGTATTCCACAGCTCTGCTTTTCTGTTCAAGATGAACAGAAAATAAGCCAACAAAGTATTTTTATTGTGATTACTTCAGATCCCAGAGCTGCATACTACACTTGTAAGTCCTCTGTTACATCAGAATGACAACCCACAGAAAATTCGGTTATGTTGCATTAAAAACATTTCAATGCAGTCATTCTGTGGTTAAACAGGATTTGGGAAATATTACATCTAATGTTAGAAAAGAATTTTCTAGTCCATACGGGCTCATATTGGACTATCTGCCCCACTGTAAAAATCTGAGATGTCTTGATTTTCTCTTCATCTGGAATCAGGTGTATGAAAATCTGACTACTTTTATCTAGTGTTGAAAGGAGCCTGGAATGGAAAAGGTTAAGTGGCACATATTAACTGCCATGCATTAAAAGGGATGTACACTGCTGAAGCACCTATAAGTAGGATGTAAGATACTGTGAAATTTCTCCCTTCCTGCTTTAGGCTGTTGATTAGACTACAGTGAATTTTCTTATTCTATTGATAGATTTATTTCATATGATTAACAATAATGTAATGAAAATAACTCTTTCATTCTATTAAATTCTTTCAATAATATCAAAGTAAAATTAGAATAGTGAGAGAATGTATATTGTGTTAATTTTCAAATATGCTTACGAAAAGAAAGGGAAATCTATTCAGACCAAGACAAAGGAATATGCTAAGAATATTTAACTGAAATCTATATATCTCTATGTAAGTATTCTAGAGTCATACTTCTTGCTTTTTATAGTATACAAGCAGAAAAGTTCAGTGCTATGGTTGATGCTTCCAATTTAGGAATTCTAAGTGTAGACTGACAAACCACCTTGTCAGTTTTGCTAATGCACTAAATGGGGCCAGGGTTTTCACCATTTAGACTTCCCTTGAAAAGATGCCCTTTGGCAATTAGAAGGATCTACTACCTAAGCCATGCAACCAATTCTGATACAGACCCATATAACGATTGAGGCACGGACCCAGACCGGCAGGGGATCTGAATCGTTTATTCAAAGGAATGAGCTGGTTTTATACACTTTTCCAAGGCACAGTATTTCCTTACATGGCAGTTCTCACTATGTGACTATCCCATGATGCCACGTCAGTAACACACTTTCTAAATGTGTCCTTCTATGGGATGATCACTCGCTGTTCACCCATCCGTCATCTCCCCACAGGCTCCTCTCCATAGGGCTCTGCCATGTGACACCTCTTCTCCTCAGGGTCCAGTGGAGACAAGCCTCTGTGTGCTGCCATGTGCTCCTTTGTGCTGCCATGTGCTTCTGCAGGCACGTCCCACAGCCCTCAACCCAATTCTATCTTATCTCTCCCCACAGACCAGTAATAATGGAGCATACTAATAATCTGGTAGTTATGTCAATTTAATAGCTCTGTACACAACACATGCATATCTAGATCACCCTTAGAAAATAATTGTTAGACAAAGACTACACAACAGTGAACATCACACCATATCTGAAAAGAGTTGCATATTCTTAGAATCATATAGACCTGAGCACAACTGAATGCTGAATGAATAAGACAACTGTCTTTTTAAACCCTAAACCAGACATAATTTTAAAAAATCTGTGGTCTAAAATTGTCTTGAGACATCCCAGAAATATTTCTTGATACATTTTTAGATCTCTGGTTCTGAGCATGTATTTATTTGATTTTGAATCTAGTATTTTTTAAGCTACTTAAATGCAGAAACACGATGAGGAAAGGATGAGTTCTTTGTTTATCTGGGGTTTTTTTGTTTTGTGACATTCATTAAAATATTCAAATGAGTCTTCCCCAAGGACAGTCATAACTAATTAACCTCTGTAGAGCATACTTATTTGTCACAGAAGATTCCAATATTTCAAAAATCAGTGCATCTTTTATCTTATCCTGAATCATCTCTTTGTTTCAAAGAATGTGTTTCTCTGCTTGTGTGGCTTTGAGAAGATATATCTTCCACTTCCCCTTCCTAGTAGTTGCTTGTCAAGGGTGACCATTAAAAGTTACAGCTGAGTGTCCTACTATAATTTAATTATTGCAGAAAACTCATGAGAAAGAATGGCCTATAGGGGAATATTGCATGAACAGCTCAATAATCCTAATCAATCTAATTAAATTTCTGTAAAATAAGCATTTTTAAAAGATTTCCAGAGGTCCAGTAAGTGTGTCTTATTTAGTGTTGCAGGCACTATCTTTAATCACGGAATGTTTCTCAAATGTTGCAATGAATAATGCATTAGATTTGAATGGAAAAGTCTTTGCACAGAACCACTGCAATGACATAGGAGAAAATACTTTCATTTGCGAGCAGACTTTTGGATGTAATTTCCTGATGCCTTGTGATGGGTTGACCCTGGCTGGACATCAGGTGCCTATCTAAGTTGTTCTATCCTTTCCCTCCTCAGCTGGAAAAGAAGAGAAAATACATGAGGACAGCCTCATGGGTTGAGATAAAGACCGGGAGAGATCACTCATCAGTTAGTCATGGGTAAAAAGGACTCAGCTTGGGGAAAAATGATTTAATATATTACCAGTCAAATCAGAAGTAGGTGAAAAATAGAGCAAAATCTTAAATAAACACCTTCCCTCCACATCTCTCTTCCTCCAGGGCTCAGCTTCACTTGCAATTTCTCTACCTGCTCACCCCCAGTGACACCAAGGGACAGAAAGAGGGATTGTGTATGACACATTGTCTCTGCTGCTCCTTCCGCATTAGGGTCATGTGGGACTGAGTCAAAGGCCTTATAGAGACCTAGGCAGATGGCATCAGTCAATTTTCCGTTTTGGACCATTGCAGTCAGTCCATCATAGAAGTCCACCAGTTTGGTCAGGAACAATTTGCCTTTAGTGAAGCCATGCTGGCTGCCTCAGATGACCTGCTTGTCTTGTGTGAGCCTTAACATTTTTTCTATGAGGATCTGCTCTATTAACTTCCCAGGAGAAAAGGTGAGGCTTACTGATCTGTAGTTCCCTGGGTCTTCCTTTCTGCCCTTTGTAAAATTCAGAGTGATGTTTTTTTTTTCCAGTCACCAGGGACTTTGCCTGACTGCCATGACTTTTCACATGTAGCGGAGACTGTCTCAGCAACATCAGCCAGCTCCCTCAGAACCCTGGGATGCATCTCATCAGATCCCATGACTTGTGACTATTCAATTTCATCAAGGGGTCCCAAACCTTATTAGCTTCTTAGCTTATAGTGAAACCTTATAACCCTTGTTAGCTTACAGTGAAAGGAACTTTGCTCCCCCAATTCCCACCTAGAGGTTCAGGTACTTGAGACATGGGAAACCTGACTGCCAGAGAAGACTGAGGTGAAGAACTCAATGAGTACCTCAGCCTTCTCCATATCTGTAATTACCAGTTCTCCCTTCTCACTCGTGTGGGTTTACTCTTTCATTCTACTTGGATTTTCCTTGGGCTTGTTTCTGACCTATGAATTTAGAGATTCCTTTCTTATTATTCTTCACATCCCTTAACAAGTCCCTTTTCAATGGTACTTTAGCTTTCCATATCCCATACCTACACATTCAAACCGTATTCCTGTTCTTTTCCTGGGTCACATATCCTTACTTCCACTGACTGTGCATTTCCTTCTTACTCCTCTGTATGAGAAGCAGATCCTTGCTGAGCCATATCAAGTTCTGGCCTGCCTTGTCTTACTTTCTAAACATCAAGATGAAGAGCTCCTGTGCTCCAAGAAAAGTGGCCTGAAGTTCTGAATTCTGACTTTATTGTTTGCCAAGTCCCCGTTCCTCAAGATCATGAACTCAACCAGGGCACAGGCACTACAGCCCAGGCTGTCACTAATCTAAACCTCTTTAATGAGCTCAGGTGAACTAGCGAGCACCAGGTCTGGTAACGCTTCTCTGGTTAGTTTGTATAATAATTGGACCAGAAAGTTACCTTTGATGCACTCCAGGAGCCCCCTGGACTTCCTTTCAATCCAGCCAGCTGTATTGCTTTTCTGGCAGACATCCAGTTGGTTGAAATCCCCTGTTAGGTTGAGCAGTTGGTTCCGGAAGGACTGCACTCCTTGAAAGGGACTATGCCGAAGCAGTTTGTTTAAAACTGCAGCCCATGAGAAGGACTTATGCTGGAAAAGTTGTTGAAAAACTGTCTTTCATGGGAGGGACTCCATGCTGGGGCAGGGGAAGAGTGTGACAAGTCCTCCCACTGAGGAGGAAGGAGCAGCAGTGTCAATGTGTGACCTGACTGCAAACCCCATTCCCCATCCCCCTGCACTGCTGGAGGGAAGAAGGTTAGGAATTCAGGAGTGAAGCTGAGCCTGGGAAGAAAGGAAGCATGGGGGAAAGTGTTTATTTAAGATTCAGTTCTATTTCTCATCCTACTCTGACTTGATTGGTAATATATTAAATTATTTTTCCTCAAGTCAGGTCTGTTTTGTCTGTGATTGTAGACTGACCTCTACCTGTCCTGATGCCGACCCATGAGCCTTTCTTTATATTTTCTCTCCCTGTCCAGCTGAGGTGGGGAATGATAGAGCAGCTTTGGTGGGCATATGACGTCCAGCCAGCATCAACCCACCACAGAGCCAAAGATCAAAGTTGCACGCAGTGTCAAAATTCTGTCAGTGGCAAAGTCCTTAGTCAAGACAGCTAGAGGATTGAAGAAGAGAAAAGCTGACATGCAAAATGATGACATTATACCAAACTATTAAATAATCCAACAGATTTTTACTCTAAATGAAAATTTCTTGATACAGTCTTATTAAACAGCCTTATTAAAGGTGTCAGTCGTAAGCAAAAATGAGATCTGCATAAGCAGTCAATAATTAAAAGGAAGTGCTTTCTGTGCCTTTGATAAAAAAATTTAAAATAAAATTATAAAATGATAGAAGATTTAATTTTGATAATTAATGACATGCGTATGTTTTTTTTGGTTTCTAGCTGATTTGGTCATGAGTATTCTCCTCTATAGAACCTTTAGTTTAAGGCACAGCCCCCCAAGACAGCTTACTTTACATGAAATTACTTTTGCTCTGCTGCAATTACTTTCTACAGAAATTGTTAAAATGAGAGAATTTGTTATACTTGAATTTAAAAAGAAAAAACCCAAAGCAAGAAAAGCCTGGCTTTTACTGGATAAAGGGTATTGAAATTCAGAAGAATAATGTACCAAACACAGCAAGGTAAAATTACAGGGGGTGAAAAATTTCACATGTAGAAAACTGAAAGTAAATTCCATATTGCACATGGCAGCATTATTCAGTTCCACAAGATACTGATACTAGGTTTGGGAAATTTGAAAAATAGGGATTCCGAAACATATATCTAAGCTACATCTTTTCTCCTCCCTCTTCTCTCTCCTTGCATTCACATCTATGTACATATTCCTTAGTACTTTAAATTAATGGTAGATGTACATCAGAATGCAAATTTCCTCAGTTGAACTTAGAATTAAAAAGAAAACTTGAATTTTAGAACTTAACTTCCTGTAAGTTTGAATCATATTCCCATTATTCCAAGGAGGATTGATTTCTATTAAAATTCCAGCCCATTTTAGTCTTTGTAATGAGCCTAAAATAGCTGCCAGCTTGCAGTGCTGGAATTAATGATAATCGAATGTAACACAAAATATATTTCCATATTTTGTATTGCTTAAATGATTTCATCTCAGATGTAGTATGATTCTTTTTAGAGATGACTACTTCTATTTAATCTCTTTTCCAATTTTAATTTGAATTTCATATTGTTCCTGACTCTTTAATGAATATTTTGGGACATGGCCATAGTGTTGTTAATTATACCAGAGACTGAGTATAATTAATTCTTTTGGACCCAAAGTCAGCTAGTTAATCGATTTCTGATGAAACTGAAGATTAAACACAGATAGTTCACTTCTTCCTTCATTCATTTTAATTTTCCCTCTTTGAATTCCATCAGATTACTTTGGGAAGTCATTTCTGGCAAATCAATTTGTGGACCCATTTGGGGTATTATCCAGATGTTAATAGATGGATGATCCACTCAGGCCAGTCACCTTCCTATCAATTTTATTTTTTTAATTTTTAAAGAAAACCTTTTGATTCTTTTGAGTAGATTTACTAGCTTTATTTTTAATTCATATTTAAGTGATTCTTTACTGCCTATTAACAGAGTAAAAAGGGATCCTCAAAAGAGTTCTCTGTAGACCAGACAATTCACAAAGTGAAAGCACCGTAGTGATGTAGAAGAAGACATTCCTCATATTAGTGAGGCATTAACTCATGTGGCTAAATTTGATTTTAGGGAA
Organism: Corvus cornix cornix; assembly: GCF_000738735.6. Lineage (NCBI taxonomy): Eukaryota > Metazoa > Chordata > Aves > Passeriformes > Corvidae > Corvus > Corvus cornix. Next base: position 98,528,212 of record NC_046333.1, on the reverse strand, counting down.
TGGCCTGTAAAGGCACAAACAAAAAAGGAAAAATACATTAGTATGTCCAGGAGTTGCTGTCACATTTTCTTCCCCTTCCATGCTATAAATAATGGTATATTTTAATTTTTGATGCTGGGAAAAGCCCTAAAGGCTATAAAGAGATAATTAAAAAAAGGGCAATTAAAAAATTTAGAAGAAAAGAAGGAAGACTTCCAGTCAGTGAGGGAAACCTTGTGCATTTTTCATTTATTACTTTATTATTACAGTGACATAGTTCTAATTTGCTACTTTCATACTGCAATGGCTCATGATCCAAATGTACTCTTGCACTGTATTCAATCTAAGACAGCCTTTAGTGCTGTTAATTTATAGGCAAGTGAGAAAAAAGCCTGTGTACCAGGTGATTTGTTATCTATAATTTCTGGAAAACTAGGGCCAACAATAAAATATTTAACAATGGCTGCTTACATAAATTAATCCTTTTTGGACAAGATGTGTAAACATATAATTCAAACTCCTCAGCACTTGAGCACTTCATATGTTAAATTTTTATTAAATGCATTACTGAATAAAAGCCTTGGTATTAATTCAGAAATATTTTCTGTTTCTCAGACGAAGATCAGATGTGCATGTTCTTTATCAGGAATTGTACTGTTTAATATTCAAACAGAAACTTTGTAAATCTGTAGAAACAAAGACTTCACCAGATTAAATCTATTCCGTTTCTAATTAATGTTCTTTGGTATGATTTTCTGCATATTTATAGCCGTCAGTGGTTAATGTGAAATTTTGTTCCCACAGAACTTAATTCTACATTTTAAATGAAGTGAAATGCTAGTAGTTTATCATAATATTTAGGCTTTCTAAGTTCAGCCTTTTTTAAGGGAAATGTGAGTACGTATTAAACAGTCATTAAAATGTAAGAGGAAAAAACTTCAAAATTTTGAGTCTAAGTTTCACATTATGGAACTGCATAGTGCTATGTAAGGAAAGTATTTGGTCTCAAAATTATGACGTGAAGAGAAGCCTACTGAGAGTAATGAGAGATGTTTGGACTCGTGAATGCCTCCACTTATCATGAAAAATGTTTATCTTCAAGACTTGCTCCAGGAGATCATAAAGACAACTATCAATTGTTCTAGGCTCAAAACAGCTTACTCTAAATAGCTTTCTAAAATATCTGAATCTGGGAAGATTAAAGTGTTAGAATATAGAATGCCTCTTTACAACCTTCTTATCCCTGAGGTCTAAACAATGTGTGAATAGGTGATTACGTCTTCAGACTCAGGAAAGTCTACACGTTAATTATTGATGTGTTATAAAACAGAAGTTTGGTCCTGTCTCTAGAAAAATGTGTACTTCCATAGTGTTTGGGTGGTTTGACTGGACACTACTATGGCCATTGTTAGATTTTTTTAATTAATAAAATGGCAGGTAGATAATTTGAAGTAATCCAAGGTACTCCATTTTACGGCCTGTGTTCTTTTCTTTTCAATGGCAAAAACTCCTCTTCATGTTTGTGTTACCTGTGGAGATTTCAAGAATCGGGGACTCAGACTTTAAGTGCTGTTAAATTCACAACTGTAGTGACACTTAAAGCTAGGAGAAGAGAATTTTAATGATGCTTTTATTTTGCAGCTATTCTCACATTAGCCAGCTATAACTGGACAGTTGAGTTACTGAAGGTGATATAAACAGCAGAATATGATACTAACTACATTTTCCCCTTCCTTTTCCTTTCCATAGTTTCACCCCAAGCCGGTGTAGTTTGGTAGTATTATATTGATACCTGAACTCTAATGGACATCTGACCATATTATTAATTCAGAAGTACATAATTAATATTCAATGGAATAGAGTGTCTCTTTCTATTTCTATTCTTGGCTTTTAGTATGTATTTACCTAGATAAATTGATGGAAATAGTAGGAGGATCTGCTGAGTTGCGGGTGTTCCCTTTTTAATGAAAGAAGCAAATTCAATTAGACTACTTATCATATAATCAAAATTGATTTTCTACTTCATGTAGAAAATGTCAACAGATAATATAATTTTGTTTATTTACACCTTTCATAAGAGAAACAGAAGAAATCACCATTAATTCTAGCAAATCTAATCAAAAGACAGTAAATAATCAGCTGCAGTAAACTTGCCACAATGCAGACTGCAATGAAGCAATACTGTAAAGACTCATAAACAAAGGATAACCCTCTGTCCTGGCACTTTGTCTTTCCACTGTTGCATTTCCTTAATTTATCTTTCTAAAAGTAATTATATTATATATGCTGAATATTGCTAAATGAAGCTATTGGTTACACTATGTGCCAAAAGACTAAAACCAAAAGCATTGCAAAATTCTGTGTTAAAAATGCTGAGAAGGACTCCAGATTTTCCAGTTATTTCTGTTGCCTACAGCCAGCTTCAGACTTTGGTACATTGGAGGTCAGTGCTATGAATCTGAATATATGCAATGAACCTTAATTTTGCTCTCCGGCTTGTTTTAATTTTACAGATGCCAAATATAGTCAAAAACCTATCTAAAAATCAAACTGTACACTCTTTATTTAACTCTTTTTTTCTTCCCTGCAAAGAGATAGTGATTATTTAATGAGATTGTTGTACTATTGATAAGCATTTCATACCAAAGGGAATTGTTTCATGTTTTCTGTCTTAATTTTCAATTTTTTCATAGGATGGCCTTAAATATGCCAAAAAGATTATGATAATATTTTGTCATGTAAAACTACACTTCAAGTTGTCTAACAAAATGATCCTTTGGATAAGGAGGGGGAAAAAACCAAAGAAACTCAAACAACAACACACTATGAAAAAAAACAGTCAGGCCAAACCAGAATCTCGACATAAAAATACATTCTCAAAGGAGTAAAAAATGAGGAGCTCTGAAGTTTATTTTCATAGACCACATGATTTGTTTGCTATACATAGCTGTTTCTTGAAATTTATCGAAAGCAAACTGCCAAAATAGCAGGATTGGTATTACTACCAGCAGTGCTATTAATAATAATCATTTTGCCAACTCTAGCTTTACCAGTCCTTCACCTTCATTATTGGTCATTTAGCAAGAATTTATTCCTATGCTTACTTCTTTACCAACATCACTCTACTTCTTCCCCCAATTAGATTCCTTATTCCCCTGTTGGTGGCTGAAGTTTCAAAGATGAAGATTTCTTGTGAAGAAGCATTTTTACTAAAAGGTTAAGTTGAAGGAGCATCACTGTATTATATATGCTATTAAGTGTAATGTTATAAGAGAGTTCCTCACTTCAAAGAAAAGAAATTGCCTAAATATTCAGTACCTTCTCTCAGAATTACTGAGGGATTCAAACTGTAACTGCGTAGAAACCCAGAAACCCTTCTATGGACATAACCTAGAACTCCTTGGTCCCAAATTCTCTGAGCCAGTGAGTTTCTTGACTGCTCTTATTCTTGGGGTCTCTTTGGGGTAGATTACTTCCAGTATTTATTTCAGTGCAAAACTCACCTTCACAGGGATAGAAAATGAGTACCACTAAAAGATGAAATTATAGCCTAGAGAAGAGAGCAATGTCATGGAGGCAGCTATCTCTCCAGGCTGGACTGCACAATGAGTCAGAGGGTAATTATACAAAACACCACAGTGAGTTGCTTAAAATAAAACTATTACAAAATTTCTGAAAGGGAAGCTCTGAGCCCTGGGTCACAACAGTTTAAAGATACCCATATTCAAAGAAGAGGAAATTTAGGCTAGTCCTTAGTTTTCTGTTACATGTATTCCTTATTAACGTGTAATTTTGGGGGGACAGCAAACTCTTTCCACTCATTTCTTGCAAAATCTGGCAGTGCTAGGACAGCCTTACAAATCTGGCAGTGCTAAGTGCTGGATCGGTCTCATCCAGCCATTATCATCCAAGAAAATCCTTACAAAACAGACGGAACGAACTTGCATTTCACCAAGAAACATGTTTACAAGCCAGAAGAGACTCATTGACAAAACATTTTTTACAAAATGTATCCTTTATCTGAACTCACTTTAAAACTAGCTGCTATTCAAAGCTTAAAATATTGTACTGAACATGTCCATTTCATACAGAAAACTTACCAAAAATCTGTCTCCCATCCTAATCTAAATTTTAAGAAAAATATTTAATGAGAGAAGGCAGGACAGTGATTACAAAGGGGAAATCCATTTCCATATGATATGTGAATGTTTGCATTTAATTTTTATGAGGATAAATATTGAGCACCTGATGCTTTACAAAATTAATTGTCTGATGCTGGATAGATCAGCTAATATCATTATGGAAATTTCTGAGTGATATACTTGCAATTGTCATGCATATTGCAATAAGACAGTGCAGTGGGAGCTCTTACTTGCCATGGCAACCATTAATTGGATATGCAGGAGGTGGTGTTTTGCTTTAAATAAATCTGACTGGGTCAGCAATTGAATGTTTCAAATACATGATTTATATTTTACACCACTTTTCACATTTTTTTCCTGGGTTTGAAGTAATTTTTTCTTCGTATCCATGTGTTCCTCAGAAACAAATGGGATAAAATTGAGTGGAACCCTGGGACATTTTGTTTTATGATTATTTTTGTGAATGCACATTTTGTATTTCTAAGTCTGACAAATAAAAGCTGATTGTAATTACATTTGTGTTCCTGCCATGTGTTCTCAGGCCTCTTTCTCCATTGTTTCTTTCTCATGTGACTATTATTATGGATCAAATAGCTGCTTTGCATAAATCATTTCCTTGAAAAAGTACATTTGGTTTTTGATTTACAGGGAGTTTGACATAGGAGACAGTCTTTTTCCATATCACACTGGGATTTTGAGTAAAATACGTTGGGATGTATATATGAAAAATTAATTTCCAAAGAAATGAATCCTAAGCAAATACTCAAAGAGAAATTATTAAAATCTGAGGACAATAGATATTTCAAGGCAGGAAAGTGTGAAGTGCAAAGAAGAGGCTCTTCCTTGAGTTATATATTCCATGGCATATCCACCAATAATTTGTTTAGAAAGGGCATGACCATTTCTATGTTAAACTCTGAAGGCATTTATAAATGGGATTAATTTTATACAAGTGAATAGTTGTGCCTAAGTCAATGAAGATGACTATAGTATTCAAGATCATAATATTTTCTTTGCTTACCTGTGAAGGTTTCTTATGACATTGATACATCAATATTCCCTAACATATTGATATGAATATATTAATATTTTCCTGGTTTAAGAAAGCATCTGGATTCAATATAGGACAAAAATATCTCCCTAATATTGGTCAATGAAGATATTGATGCTTCAGATTTAGTCCACATAGTTTCATCCTGGAGCATAGTCCATGACCTTTTCAGACTCCTAGGCATGTCATTGCTCACAGGCCTGAACCCAGCCCCAGAGCAGAATTTGGAGCAGGGTATGTGCAAAGTACTGTGTACTCTGTGTGGATCAACACACAAGTTCTCTAGGCTGAGGAAGATTTATTTATAACCATCTGCAGTCTTTGTTTTATAAATGTGAGAAAGTGGCATAGTTTGTGGTTTTGTTTTGGATTTTTTCTGTTTACTTGTTTTCCTAAGTAAAACTATTATCATGTAATTTTTTAATATGTATAATTTAATAAGTAGATAATTCTCCCAAAAGTGAATTTTATGCCATTGCTTACCTGACAGAACCCAGAAGAGTGGAGAGCAGACCATCATATTTTCTCTTTTTCTGTGGAAACCACAAGACCATATTCCAATCAATAGGCTGCTATGTAAGAGGTATATTTCCTTCTTATGCAATTCAGCATTGAATCTGTATACAGCCATAATGTTCTGAGAATGGTCTTTTGGCTTGGGCATTGAGTCACAGACCCAGACCGGCAGGGGATCTGAATTGTTTACTCAAAGGAATGAGTTGGTTTTATACACTTTTCCAAGGCACAGTATTTCCTTACATGGTAATTCTCACTATGTGACCTATCTCGTGTTGCCATATCAGCAACACACTTTCCAAATGTCCTTCATTTGTCATCACTCACTGTTCACCTGTTGGTCAGCTCCCCACAGGCTCCTCTCTGTAGGGCTCTGTCGTGTGACACCTCTTCCCCCCAGGGCCCGGTGGAGACAAGCCTCTGTGTGCCACCCTGTGCTCCTTTGTGCTGCCATGTGCCTCTGCAGGCAGCTTTTGCAGCTTGTAACTCAACTTTGTTCCATCTATTCCCACAGGGCATCTCAGAAGATACAGGGTGTAAAACTTACATTTAGCATTTGAATTCTTTATTCCTTAACCTGAGTTGAGTGTATGTGAATTTATGTGTTTTCCAGTTTCTTTCCAGAGTCATGGCCATAATATTTTTATGTTATGAGAAAGATGATCCTTTTAAATGTATGATCTTTAGTTAAAAATTTTTTATTTTTTTCTTTTCACAGATAGTAGTTTTCAGATCAAGCAAAATGCTTAAGTGAATTTAGTCTTGATACAACAGAAATTGTCTCTGACTATTTTGTTCTAAGCATAATGAGGACATTAATTTTAATTGAAGTCATCACTAAGATGTGTTGAGCTGAAATGCTGATGCAGAGCTACAATGGTCAAAAAGTCATGATGATGACACAAAAATTTCTGGTTTTAAGATAACCTGTCATGCAAGCTGTTATAACAAAATCCGTCTAAAAATGTAAGCATAACCTTCTAAATTATTCCATCACATTAACCCTTAATTATCCCTTCTTGTCCATGATAACAAAAATAATATCAAGGAGAGACATGGAAGGAATGACCAGGTTTAATTAAACAAGGAAATTGGTGTAAATAAAACATTACATATGACCAGTTTCAGCCAATAGAACAAATATTTATATTGAATTTACTGTAAGATGTTCTATTCCTAAGAAATTCTGCATGTTTGAATGTTTTAGGATTTTTTCCTTTAAAGTTTCTTATTTCTTTTCCTTCTTTTTTGAGGTATTATCAAATACATGGCCCAACCTATGTTATAATGAATACCTACAAATCAACAGTTTCAAAAGTAGTGTACTCTTGATTGCCTGGCTTACCTATAAACAATCAGATTATTAGCAACAGGAGTTCAGCATAATTGTACTCTAACACACAGCAAAGGATCTCAATGCTTATGTTACACCAAAGACCTTAACCAGTATGGCATCATTCTACATATTTATTTGGCCTGAATGGTGTCATAGTTTTTAATAATGCTGCAATGTGAGACAAGATCTTACTATTATCCTAGAGAGGCCCCCCATGTAAATGAAGAGTCATTTTCATCTCTCAACTTGTTCTTAAATTTTAAATATTCAGGAAGGTTACAGATATATAATTGCCTGGTTTTCAGTCCATATGTTCAATTTTTTTTCCTCTGGAAAAAAAGCAGAAGAAGAACAGCAAAAGAAAAGAAAGAAAGAAGGTTTTGTTAAAGTGTTGTTTTGGGTTGTTTTAATGCAATATTTAAACAAAAATACATTTAAGTTATTTGCCAGCTCTTTTTCTGTGTGAAATGCAGCAACTGTTTGAGGGGTACTGCTGTCATCCAGGCAGCAGCCATTTCACAGAATGTGACATTACTTGTTTAGAATTCAATTATGTTTTCTTTCATATGAAACAACATTAAATGATCATTTGAATTTTGGTCCTTTGACATCAGTAATTGTTACAATTTATGGCAGATGACTCCTCAGATGTCAGAAGTTTGGGCCAATGGAGAAAAATCTTTTTATTTTCATGTAGATAACAGCTGACAATCAAGATGATTCAGAAATGCCTATTACAGTGGAAATAGTCTTTATTCATTTAATTTCTGCATAAAGAGCTAGTCAGAAGTTTGGTTGTGCACTCATTCATTTTAAAAGACAGATATTTTCATGACACGTAAATTGGTGGCTGGTTTTCTTCACTCAGGAACCTCCTGCATGGCCACCCATAACAATTCTTCTTGTCTTTCTTCCTCTTTCACCATGTTCTCGGTCTCATCTTCATCACACTTCCAGAGACAAGGACCTTCACACTGAATGTCTCTGTTTCATAATGTTTATTTGTTGGTGTTGACATTCTCACCCATTGTCTAGTTGATGCATAGATGAGTTGATGCATAGCTGATAGTTAGGGCTGTTTGAGAGTTGTCTAACGTGTGTAGTGGTTTGGTTCAAAATATCCATAACTTACTTATTTTCCTTCTGTGAGATAAGAATTAGGAGAAAGCAAAACAGGTTCAAACTTAAACGGTTGCGGTACAAAGAAAGAGTTTTCTTACTAATAGAATTAAAAGTAAAAAGAAATAACAAGAAATTAAAGCAAACCTTCCCCCCCCTTCCAGCACTTCTCTCCTTTTACCCAACTCGCACAAAGGATAACAGAACATGGGATTTTAGTCAGTGTTGCAGTTCTTGAAAGGTCTTTTTTTCTTATGCTTAAGGAAAAAGGGGTTTTCTTCAGCTGCACGTGGTTCCCAAACTGCCACCAACAGCAGACCTGCCTGGAAAGAAACAATCTGCTGTGTGTAAAACATCTCTCCCATGAAAAATCTCACAGTTCCTTCACACTGCAAAACATGAGCCCCATCACATGGGGTTATTAATTTTTTTAAGGATGAGTTATTTTGGCCTGAACACAAAGGCTTTCTTCGCCACAATTTCTAAAAGCCTCTCACTGCTTCTATATAGCCTGGCATAGGCACTCTTCACAATCTTCACGGGCCACACGTGAATTCTCCATCCCCCCATGTACTTCAAATGGATTAAAGAGACAAACAGTTTGTGGTATTACAGTTTCTTACCACGGCATGAAAGAAGGTTTTTTAAGCTACACTCAAGAAATGCGGCACCACCCTCTTTTCTCCCGTCGCCATGCTCAGCTCCGTCTCACTTGACTCACTTTCTCTTTCTCTCTGACTCTGAAGCCGCCACATTGAAGAGTGTCCTTGTTCAGGCTTTATGGAGGATAAAGCCTCGCTCCCTCTGTGCTGCTGGCTGCGTGGTGTCTTCTTCAGTTCGGCACGAAGTGTGCTGGCTGCAGACAGGAGGCTCTGCCGGCTCCCGTTGACTCCGCCGGCTCCGCATGGAGAGGAGAAGGACCCGCCGGTCCCAGGAAGCCGCGCTGGATGGGTTTAGCTGTGAGCAGTCCATGGCTGGTTATAGCTGTGAGCAGTCCATGGCTGGTTATAGCTTCCTGCAGCTCTGGGACAGTCCCCTCCCCAGCTACCCAGGGTCCGTGCTGCGGCGTTGGGAAAAAAGTGGGGGGCAGTGACCCCAGCCCAGCCCAGCGGGCCCAGAGACTCAGAGGTCCCCCCCACCTTCCAGAAGGCGAGCTCGAACGTAAGGAAATTCCCGCCTTTCCGCGCAGTTTAAATATGTAAATTGTGAGAAGCGTCATTAGTCTAAAAGACTCTCCATCAACTCAGGTTCAACCCACTACAACGTGATAGAAGGGAAAAGATGTTAAGGGAATCAATGCATTGGCCCCACAGCTGAATGAGGGTGTGCAAATTTATTTAAAAATGAAATGTAGATAATTGGTTAGATTTCCGTCTAGTGTTTCGGAAATTTTATAGAGGTACTGATCAAGTGTTCTTTCCTTTTATTTTCCTTTTCTTTCTTTTTTCCCCTTTTTTCCCTTTTTTTCCTTTCCTATCTGAAATGAGAACTACTTTATGATACAGATCTTGCTACAGTCATGTTTGCCTACCTTATTTCTGGGTTAATGATCTATGCAGAATGGATTTCAATGCTTTTTAAAAAATATAGCTGTTCAAATTCAGAAAGGTTGGTTATTAGCTGCTGTAATTTATTAAGGGGATTACACTTGTGGTCTTTCATCCACACGTATTTAACTTAGTTTCTACAGAGTTTTTACAAGTTAATTGGTTTTGACCTGGTTCTCCCAGAAGTGTAGGTTTTTGAATTCACAAAAATGAAAACCTGTCACCTTTCAACAGAAAATAGGTGTCTGTTCCTTGACCCTTTTGAAATCTCTTCCTCAATAATTTTACATGATTTTTTAAAAGAAATTACTCTTTCACAAGATATAACATTAAAATTATCACCATCTTTGGTACATTTCTTGTTTCATATAATCTCCTTTTCAGAGTAGCTTTTTCTTAGTCATTAGCCTCCTCAATTTGAGTATCTTTAGGACATTTTGCAAAACTCATATTTTTCAAAAGTATTTAAAAAAAAAAAAGGCTGTAGGGTTTTTTTCTTTGCATGGAGATTTGTAGTGCATATTTGCAGCCCAGATAACCAACTGCATCTTGGGCTGCATCAAAAGCAGCATGACCAGCAGGTTCAGGGGGTGATTCTGCCTCTCTTTGCTGTCCTCATGAGACCCTGCCTGGAGTGCTGCATCCAGCTCTGGGGGTCCCAGCATAAGTAGGGCACAAATCTACTGGAGTGAGTCCAGCTGAGGACCGCAAAGATGGAAAGAGGGCTGGAGCACCGCTCCTACAAACACAGGCTGATAGAGCTGGGGTTGTTCAGTCTGGAGGAGAGAAGGCTCCAGAAGACCTTAGAGGGGCTTTGCAGTACATAAAGGGGAATACAGAGAGTTGCAAAGAGACTTCCTATAAGAGCATGTAGTGACAGGACAAGGGGGAATGGCTTCAAACTAAAAGAGAGTAGATTTAGATTAGATATTAGGAATTAATTCTTTTCTGTGAGGGTGATGAAGCACTGGAACAGGTTGCCCAGAAAAACTGTAGATGCCCCATCCCTGGAAGTGTTCAAGGCCAGCATGGATGGGGCATTGAGCAACCTGATCTGATGGAAGGTGTCCGTGCCTATAGCAGGGGATTGGAACTAAGTGGTCTTTAGCATCCCTTCCGCCCAAACCGTTATATAACTATGATGACTAGTGGCTGAAATAAATATTTTTGTTATGTCTGTATCATGTAATTATTTTTAAATTAAATTTTGCTTTTAAAATGGTTTTCAAAACTTATGGGACTGAGCAAGCCATCTGAGCCACACTGTGTACATGGCAATGAATATACACCTATTAAATTGTGGTACTGATTACTTGAAATATCTTATTAAAAATAGTTAAAAATGTGTGGTTTAACACGTCTTAGATTTCAAGTTGCTCAGATATAAACCCAGTAAGTGAGCAGTCATCTCTCAACAAAAGCAAAAGTTTTTGTAGAAAACTAAAAGAAGGCCAAGGTTGGCTTTCTCAAAGAGTATTAGGAATATCACAATATTTGAGGATTTTAAGATATGTCTTGAATGTCTGTTTTTACTGTTTACTGATTTCTCCAAGAATCATCGTCATATTTGTTTTTGAAGATTGTATAAAAAAAATTTTAGACTGTATATTTGAATTATATTGTACCATGTTGAGATAATTTCAAAATAATCTGTACAACAAACTAAAATAGAATGTTACAACTCTAGGTCTCTTTTTAGCCAGGATGGTCTTCTTCTCCACTGGCTTTTCTTCAGGCACATGGGGATGGCCTGTCCTTGTAACTAAGTTTTCCTTCTTAAGGCACATCCAGCCTTCCTGTTCTCCTCCCTCTTTCAGGATTGCCTCCCAAGGGGCTCTCTCAACCAGTCTGCCCAAGGTCTTTGCTCTGGAAGTCCAAGGTGACAGTTCTGCTGACCTGCCTGCTTGCTGCTACAAGAATCAAAAACTGTAATGTCATGATTGCTGTGCCAAGATGGCTTCCAAGCATTGTATCACCCACCAGTCCTTCTCTGATCACAAACAGTAGGTCCAGAGGGGGATTTCGCCTAGTGGGCTTCTTCACCAGCTGTATCACAAAGTTATTGTCTATACACCAAGAAACTCCTAGACATTTTCCTCTCTGCTGTAATGTATTGCCAGCAGACATCTGGTGGATATTGTTACAGAAACTTTTCCTTGTCTCTTACCTGTTATTTAGGTGAGAGAGCAAGGTGCAGTTATTGGGTCTCATTTCTTTTAGAAAGTGACGGTTAAGCGTGGGTGCTAAAACTTATTGTCAGTCAGTTCTATGACTTGTTCCTATAAAAAAAAATTGTTTATTCTGCTTGCACCTTCAAATCCCGGAAGCTTTGTGTAGATAATTACATTCTATGTGGCATCAAGAGGAGGACAGTAAGCAATCAGTCAATTACATCATTGTGAGGGTGATACTGTGAGGGCTATATCCAATGTCATTTGCTTCTCTGTAACACATGCACAAAACACTCTGAGTTCCAGTCTTTTTCTGTCATTATATTTTAAATCATACACCTAACGATGGCTTTATAGTCACTTGGAAGAATGTGTGCTGTGAATCCAAATAACAAGAGACTAATAATTTTGTTTTTAAAAAGCAAGAGTTTCATTTATAGTGGGATTAGCAGGTAGGAAATTACAACCTTGTTCATTTCATCAACAGTAGTAATAACAATGATTCTAATAATAATGATTATTATGTGATGATGATGATGATGATGATGATTTTATTATAGACCGTTATTTTAAAAAATTTCTGCCTATGGTCAGAACTTAATTTTTCCTTTTTAATGCCTGCCAGGAAAGTCAAAAGAAAGGACAAGAGAGTAGTAGTTAAAAGTAAATCTCCTTTTTTTCCTATAAAATTAAAAATCTTCATAGTTAATAATGGCTTTAAACAAACAAACCCACAGAATTTACATAGAAATTTTTCTTTGACACAACATCAGAACTGTAAAAATAACATTAATTTAACCATCTGAAAAGAGTAACAGTAGATAATACAGTGTCCCAGACCTTACGTTTGTGGAGTGCTATGCTTATCTGTTGAGACAAAGCTTGTATAAAAGTTGTTTTCCTTGACTGTGGGATTTTTTCCTCAGTCAAAGGGAATGACAAAAAGCCATCAGAATATTTCATGTTATTTTTCTCAGAAAAAAGAGAAGGTGGAGACCTGCCCTATTTTATTGTAAGGGGTGAGCTTGGTGTCCGTGTGTTTGCAACATTAGGGAAAATAGACACTCTAGAGAGAATACGTATGGAGCTTCATATATTTTTATGCTGCATTCTTCTGACAGCCCTTTCTCTTCTTTGCGAATCACAATATCTCACTCATGTACTTGTTTTCTGTACACATATATGTCTAAAGATAAGTAAAGATAGTCAGGAACTCTTAACTCACTGCAAAACATTTTCCTTAATATATAACATGCAGGGGGTCAAGATGAACTCCAGTGAAAATTTTCTGTTCAAATATTCATTAGCTATCCACAACTTCACTCAGAAAGAGAAATATGTAACTTAAAAAACTGTCTTTGAAACTAAATTTGGAATGGAAATTTAAAGTGGAATCTCCATTATGCTCTGACCATAATGTCAACATTTTTTCTTGAGTGTTTATATCTTAATCTTGCAGTCTGGTAAGCAACTTAACAGTCAGTTTTTTTATTCTCTTGAATATCAGAACTGCAAGACTAAATTACGTCCCTTGTAATGATTATCTAGTCCAATGTATAGTTAAATCATTTGGTACAAATTGTGAAAGTTCCAACAGTGCAAGGTTGAGTGTTCATTATACATGATTGTTGGTTTCTCACTTGGGTTATCATAGATAAAAGTTCAATTTCTATTGTAGTAGGACTTTTTGAAAAGAGTTCTCTGAATCAATAATACAGTATCTTATCAGTCGTGTATGACTTCGTGTGGCAGAAATACTTCATCACAGTATCCATTGAATTAAAAAAAAAGTAAAATACTTAGTTTTCTACAAAATTAAACGGTAAAAATTTTAAAGGTGTAAGTGTATCACTAGGGCAAAAGAGTTTGCACTTTCCTCTAAGACAATTTTTTTTTTCTCCTGTATACATGCATGCATATTCTGGATTCTAACCGCATGTTTTGCTCAAGAGGTTATTTTCCTTTTTTTCCCTAGAGCAACACGTTTTAGTTCCTTGGTCAAAATTCATACTTTGCTCTCATGTTGTTTTTCCTTTATACATACATATATATATATGTGGACATGTACTTCAGCGTGGTGTTCTTCAGTGCATGATACCTCTACATCTTCTGCACCTCATAAAACTTGGCAAGTTTCTGAAAGTCACACCTTATAGAAATACTACTGTAACTGAGTCACCATGGCATCACTATAATTACAGCAGTTTACATGGAAGAAAATATTGCTATTTTCTGCAAGATGAAGAATGTTTTTCATTGCTTGAAAATACTATTACTATGAAGAAATGCTATTTTAAATATATACTGCTTTCTTAAGAAACATAGAACTATCTTTAAGAATATCAAGGAATTAGTGTCTGATTTTTCTTGAAATGATCATAAACTTGCATGCTGAACACAGAAACATAGATTCTTCTCTGCGTGGACAATGACACAGAAACAACCATTAAGAGACAAAGCAAGAAAAAAATCGTCAGCCATTAGTTTCTCTCTTCTGACTTTTAAAAATGGAAAGGAAATTACTTAGCAAAATACTTATTCTGGAGATATTTAAACTTTACTGAATGTCAAAGGGCAAAAAAGGGTATAAGGGTAAATGCTGCATTAGGAACCCCCCTACAAACAGGTTCTTAAATCTTGCTCAGCACTTACAACTGTTGAAGATCATCTTTTTCTTTCTGTTAGTTTCTGTCCAGCACAATTTGAAGAGCAAATTTCTGAAGGAAACCTCTGGTTCTGTGGAATCAAGAGTCCTAGATAGTTCTTTAATGATGTCCCCACTCAACTTTGTCTGTAAAGTTTCCTGCCTGTTCCCACTGGCAAGGCAATTCCAGCAGCTGTAGAGTTCAGAGATCTGCTGAATCAGGAACTAAACAATGAACTAAATTCCATTATTTCAGAAATTAAGTTATTCCACTAGAGATAAACTATGTAGTATGGTATTTTGTATTATGGATGAAGCAAAAAAAAAAAACCTTAAAACTGTTTTTTTTCCCAGCAGTGTAGCTAGGGGACATCACAGGATAAGCCTATTTACAGCCACAAATTGCAGGTGGAAATGTTATCATGGCAGCAAGTGATAATAGACTAAGAGATGCTGGGCTGAGAAGTGATGCACAAAACATTAATAGATTGAAGTGTGAATGAGACACCTTAAATTGTTTTATTTTGAAGTATGTGCAACTAGGGATATATCTTTTTATATATAGAATATTTATCTGAGAAATTTTGCTTCTTTCATCAGCTGCAGAGAAACCAGGACATATTCCTGATTTTAAACCAAGACCAAGTTTTCACTGCACTGGTTGTGCATAAATAAGATACAATTACAAGTAATTATAATTTTCATCTGGATTAATATCCTGATCATGAGAATTTTAATCAGCTCCTACATTTTTCATTTCAGAAAAAAGAAGTTTAATCTTTTAGTTAATTAGAACTGGGCAGAAACTAAAAGTAATTGAGAAAAATTAAATAAAGGTCTTAACTGTCCGCACCACCACCACTTTATTCATATGAAATTAAATCTTCAAAAAGACACCAGAAGCATCAAAGGGGAAGGAAAGTGTATTTCCTGTGAAAAGTAAGAATGTCCCAGATGCTGTATTCAAGAAAATATGGGTCCTCATAAGCCAAGTCAGAACAATATAAGATTCAAGGCAACAAAAGGTAAAATGTAAGGAAGAAAGAAACTGAATAATTGCAATCCTACTAATAATTTTCTGTCACTCAATAAAAACATGTCAGTAAGAGACAGCAAAGATAGAGCATCACAGAAAAAGGACTAATGTTTCCCTGTGTACCCAGCCTGCCAGATTAGCTCTGAGTAAGCTTTGTTAAACTAGCAATTTGTGCAGTTAGGAAATTTTGCCGTGGCTATCTTGTGAGACATCATGGAGTTTGATCTGAGAGAATCATTGCCACACTCTTCTGGTACAAATTGCACTTTTCTTAACACAGCTTGATTTTCTTTTTTCTTTCTTTTGTTCTTTCGTTCTTTCATTCTATCTTTTCATTGTTTCTTTTTTCTTTCTCCTGTGTTTTAAATTTTGATTTCAAATTTACACTGATGAATGTAGGAAAGATAAAAGAAAATAATGTAGATAACTGGATCAGTATCAAACCTGTTGGGAGATTGAAAACACAGTTAAGAATCCAATTAAGTAGCTGGGTCATTTTCCTGCATACTTTTCTTTGCTGGGATGGTTTTCATCTGGCTGAAGTTTGGGAATGATTATATGGGTTGCAGCTACAACATTAATTGCAGTTTTATATATCCATTTTCAGTGCTTGATTCAAAAACTAGAAAAGGTTGATTTACAAAGAAATTGTAAAGTTTAAGGTACGAAGTGGACATTGGAGAGCTAAATTTAGGAACTCGGTACTTCCAAGTTGTAGATATTTTTTCTTGATTGAGGGCTGAAAGAAAAGTTATAGGAGAGTATCTGTGAAAAATGTAGTGTTCCAAGGAGAAAGGCTAGGACCATGACAAGAATTATCTAGGAAGATCATAGGGAAGGACTCTTCCTGAATTTTTTTTTTTTTAATTTTTATAAAGCACTGATATTTTAATTATTATTTTACTCTCACAACGGAAGATTTAGTATTTGTTGATGTTAAAAGGAGTTTTCCTGGAGATGTATGGATAGTCACTGAAACACAGAAATTATTTAGATTTTAGAAAATTGTACTTTTACACAAAATAATGAGGAGGATGCAGGAAAAATAATGAACTGTTTAAACTATAAATAAACTGAGACACAAATTATTAGCATTATGAAAGTGACATTTAAAGCAACTGAATGCTTTATACTCTGACAGACATGACAGTAATATGTATACACAGTACACAATTTTCTTTTAAAATAACACCTTTTCATAGCTTCTCTATTTCATTTATTTGTTTCCTATTTTACTACTACCTTCTATACATTAATTTTAGCACAATGCTCTTTATGTTAGAAAGTTTACCCTTCATGTTATATAATCTCAAAATTTTCAGCTAAATAAATATATATTTCCAGTGCCTGGGACTTCAAATAACATTTTTCATTTAGAAATATTTTTAGTTTTCACAATATCAAAGGAAGCCATGGGAATATAACTTTAATCCAAGACTGAAAGCAGGGAATATAAATTAGGAAGAGTCTTTTAAAGTTGTTTTGGTTATTTTCAAGATAGATGAAAGCAGTGAGAGAAAAACATCAATTCTTCCTTCTTAATTCTCATAACTAGCTTTTTATTTGGTTTTGGTCAATTTTTGCAACAGCAAATTTAGTTGATTAAATACTTCTGAGCCAAATAACCTTCCTTGCCTGAGTTCATATAGGTGCCAATTCACCTCAAAATCAATGTGTTTGCATCGAAGGTTTAAGAAATAGTTTATATATTACTTAACTCCATCAACCACATTTTTAAATTCTTTAAAATTATACTGTTGTTGGAAAGTAAGTGGCCTTGTATTCTTTTTTAAGATTTTTTTTTTAATACATGAATTGGTAAAAATGAACATAGCTCAAAAGGATCATTGTTGGAGAACGAGAAATTGCATTTCTCTACAAACAAGATAAAACTCCACAGTAGATTAAACTAGCAAATTTGAGAAAATTGTTTTAAGAGCTATATCACAGAGTGAACCCAATGATGTATTCAAACTGTATTTTAAGACTTAATGGGATCAATAGCATTACATGTATAAGGTGACCTTGCTATAATCTATGAAAAGGTTATGTTAAAAGTGACTCTACAGTCAATCCTTAAAAGTAAATATATACATAAACCTTGAAAAGCCTAGCAGAGGCAGGTATATTACACACCATTAAACCTCCAAGTGTCTTATTTTTTTCTTAAGTAAAACTTCAAAAAGAACTGGACTCTCTTAAAGCATAATTAATCCAAGAAGAAAAACAAACAAACAAAAACCAGCCCCCCCCCCCCCCAAAATCCCACCCCAAAAGAAAAAAAACCCCACACAACAAAGAAGCAAACTGCAGCAGAAAAGGCACAGGTAAATCATCAGTGAACTTGGCCAAGTATATTTAATAAACACTTCCATGAAAAATTAAAACTGCTTTATATCTTAATGGGAGACTGTGCTTGGATGGATCAAACATGCATTAGAGCAATACAGTCACCAGTAGCTGTTAGTTCAGCCAAATGACTCCTCTGCAGGATGCCTTCTCTGCGTCACAAAGCCTCCTCAAACTGACAAACATTCTGCCACTTGCTGCAGATGCATGGCTATTGTGCACAGCAAGGACTAAATATGTCATTACAACCCGGTATATTCCTCATTTGTTTTGTCATGTGAGAGCTAAAACCTGGAATGGGGCCCTGAAGGCACAAGAACTAATGAACTCTGCCTGGCTTTGGAAGAATAATCCATCACTGACATAGAGTGGCCCTTTCCTTTAGAATGTGTTGATGAAAATTTTCTAATCTCTCATGTCAAGTGACATTTTCTTAACTGTGCAAGACAGAATGTCCTCCTAACATTAACCTTCCCATAGCAAAATACACTACAGTTAGAATCTACTGAGTTAATTTGAAGTATTTCTCATTAAAACATCGAGGAGAGGAAGGGAAAACAAAGTAAACAAAAGAAAATTATTAGCTATATCCTCCCTGTTTACCTATGGATTTAGAAAGTAAATATAAAACTGAGTGAAGTGAGCTATAATAGCAACATTTATCTCAAACCAAATAGATACATGCATGGATTTCCATAGTAGGCCGGGTTCATTAACATTACCATCAATGTTAATACCAACACTAATTGACTAATATTATGATAATGCATTAAACTTTTAACAATTGTCTTTTTTTTTTTTCCCCCCAATCCTACTATATTTGGCACAAAACATTTCAAGATTACCAGTTTTCTGCAAAACAACCTATCTGTCAATATAGCAAAACTTAAAAATCTGGAGATTCTAGGAAGGCTTTTTAAGAAACATAGTTGCCCAGTTTCAGTCATTCTGCACCTCAGTAAATTTAATTTCAGTTACACTTCTGAGCCCTGTGATGAAAACAGTCCAGCTAGTATTGAGAAGCTCAATTGAGATAGCCAAAAATACAGTAGAGCCAGAAAAGTTGTGTTATGTGTATGTAGTGTCCCACTCCTACACAGAAGGGAGCATCCAAGATTTGCAGATGCCCAGGTTTGAAAAAGAACAGCAAAAGCCAAAAGGGTTTAAAAAAAGAAAAACTCACTAAGTGTATTAGCACACTACACACCTGGCATGAAAATTGGTATATATTTTAGAAGAAGGAGGAGGGAAGAGGGAAGATATAGGGAAGAAAGAGGAAAATGAAAGGGAGATGAGATAAAGGGGATAACCAGTCCTGGGTCCAATGCTGATCCAGCTGACAGGGTGTCCTGAGTCCTGGAGATGTGTGACACAGATTCTGTGAGGATTTTCTTATAGGAAAGTTTTCTCTCCTGTGGGATTAGGTCTCTAGCTCTTCATGAAAATGAGTTAGCATGCACAGTCTGTTCTTCTGGAGCTTTCCAGATATGGGCTGGGAGGCTTTGAGGGTGTTTAGGCTGTCTCAATCCCCCCCTGCATTGGTCTTGCCTGCTCCTTGACACCATTTCTGCACTTGTGCTGGATGTTGTGCTGTCATCATGGACCTGAACAGGAAAACTGGCTCCATAAAGGTGCTGGCATAGCTTTATACTGCCTTCCTTTCCAAGCACATCCTGTTCTAGCTTGTCCAGTTTAATGGTCATCGGTCTTTGAGGCAAAGTAATGCATTAACTCCTTATTGCCCTGGCATCTACACGGCAATTAAAATGGGATAAACTTGGTAGAATTACATTTATAGGAAAATATGTAGTGCACATATATGCAAATAAAAATATTTGCCAAAGGTAATAAATTCACTCAGTAAAATGAAAACTGATTTTTCCTTACTCTTTCCTTACACATCAGCATGGGAAAACCTGGAAAATGAGAATTCCACTTTAATTTGAGTGTGTTGGTGAAGACTATTTTAAACATGTCATGAATTTTTAGTTGAAAATTTATGCTATGGTGAAGATTAAAATAATTATCTAGGTCAATGATGCCTATTAAATTTACAGAATGGGTTATTACAGGGGAGTGCTTTGGCCTTGATTCTAGACTAAGGTCAGGTGAAACCATAACTGTGATCTTTAAATTTGCCTTAAGGAGCCATGTCTAAGTGTCACCTAGTACTCATCTTATGACAAAATGACATATATTCTTGATAGCAATAGGCTATTTAAAAGAGAAAGGGCCAGAAAGCAATACTCATTTCTACTTACTGTTCAGCAGAAATATTTATACAAAAAATCTCATCAAGGATTCAAACTCACTGAAGAAAAATCCTGAGACTGTTGAGTTACAGCTGCTTCTGCATTAGGGTGTTTGCATGCCCTTTTGCATTGGAGAAGCTGTTTTTCCCAGAGGAGTAGTGGCTCAGTAGCCAAAAATTTACCCCAGCTGCAGTAATAACCTTCCATAGGCACATGACCTTCAAAATCCAGCCTGAATGCACAATTGCTATGCTGTTCCCGACCAGAGGAAGCTCTACTTCACTGTTCATTATTTCACCATTTCACTTTCTCTAATGATTTTTTTATCTACCAATTTGTCTTATTTTTAATAATCTTTTCTTGACCAAAAGAATGATCATCCCTAATAACACTGGCACCTGCACGTTCCATCCCACCATTTAAAGGGCTGTTAAATCAAGTGCTATGATGCCCTTCAAAGAGACTGTTCTGTGGGAACTGGTTAAGTTATGCTCTTATTCTTTCCTGCAGTTATGTTAAATCATCAGTCCTCACTGCACAAGACAAGAAGTATTGTATGTGGAGAAATTTTTAATATGTTGCTTTGTAGCAATTTCATCCAAATAAATTCATTACAGACAGCTACTACTTTTTCAGAAAACTGTTAATCTGATCTTGGTTCTTCTGATTTCAGAAAGCTACATTATTAAAGATAAAAATTAGCATGCAGAAAATAAATCCCCATTTTACTGCTATTAAGCTACTTTTTAAAATACTGAACTTTTATTAATCACTTTCATGCAATAATTGCCTAATATACTATGTCTGGGTTCGTGAAGGGTAGCTGCGTTTCCCCGAAACGTCCCTGGCTATGGGATCATTCCAGTGGGTGCAGTACAGCACCCCAGCAAGCCGACTCCTTTCACCCGTGCGGCTGTCAGGCAGGGACTCTCACGCACACACACTCAAGCTGGATAGCTCACGTGTTACCAGACGCAAAGAGTCAGGAGGGCTCTCCTGTATGGCATTTCCATGGACAATGGTTTATTGCATCCTGCCACGAAGGGAACCAGAGGCGAAAGAGAGCGGGCCCTACAGGGTCCAGGCTTTATGTACAGGAGCCGAGAGAGCATCAGGGACCAATGATCTGAGGGCACAGGGGCGGTACAAAGGCAGGGCGATGGAAAGGGAGCCAATGGGGGAGGTCTGGGGGCGTGCAGGATAGCAAGTCAGTCAGACAGACCAAGTCTGCATGGTACCACCAAGGCTGATGGGAGAGGCTTTTCCTCTCTCACCATGATTTTAGAGGGTGTTCTTAAACCTCAGAATCAGTCCACCAGCGGGCCTCTGCTGTTTTGGGGCTCCCTGGTTCCCCAGCCATCATAGCTGCTGGCTCAGCAGCTACAAAAATTGCTTTTTCATGCTTATGTTTTAATTTTGTTTACAGTTCACATTTTTTCAAAATAGGAAATTTTCTTCTTTTTTTCTCAATAATTCAATGAGAAATAGCTGCTCATTTAGAAATTAAAAGAAACAAAAAATATTCCTCTTGGAAAAAAATCCAAAATTGTATTTTTAAAATTTCTAACTGAAGTGCACATTCAAAATTTTCCACAGAAAATTATAACATCATAAATTATAAAATGTCAAGGGAATATAATTTTGAATCCTGGTGGAATAAATGTTACAGAAATTTTAATGGAAAGAAAATAAAATAAATTCGTTTTGGCAGGCTTTCACAAAAAAGATGAAATCTAGTTTGTACAATGTACAGATTTTCAAGGAACTTCATTCTGATCAACTGAAAAAAAAGCAATTATTTTTCAGCTATTATGGCTTATGGCTTAAGGTTTTATTTTTAATTAATCCATGTGTTTCTCTTCTCTTCTCTGACTATTTTGACTCTCTAACCTTCTTACCTGTAAGAAGCACTTCAGCACTATTTGTCTTGAATGCACTTTTTATTGATATTCGTAGAAGTTTGTTTCCTGACATACATTTAGGGGGTTATAATTTTCTACAAATTTATTTGTATATTTACAGACCAGCTCCCCATTGTTATCTATATTCATCTCAATCCTGTTTAAGCAGTATAAACCAGGCAGGCTGTGTTTTGAGTTCTGCAGCTAGTGATACAATCAAGTGACTTTATGAATCCATGGCTCTGATTTAATCATCTTGCTTTTATGAACTTTCAGGAAGAAAATGCGAAGTGCAGGACAGCTTATGCCTGTTTCTATGAGTCTTATAATTATTTCTTTGATTATTCCTTTAATAAATACTAAGACAGGTTTGATTTAAAAATGGTAGAAGATCGTATGTCTGAGTATTCAAGGAAAAAATGCCAGCTGAACATGTGCCCTGCTCAAGTCTTGTACAACAAGCATTCTCCCAAGCACGTCACAAGAAGTCCTGCACCTCCTAAATCTTCCCAAGAAAACTCCTCTAGCTAAATAACTGTTTTAATTACTTGCATTGAATGTTTATCCCAATGGGGATGCTTCTTAAAAAGTCAAAAGAAGTCTGAATTAATACAGGAATTAATAAGGAGCATTTAGTTGTCTTTTCATTCTTAAGTGTTCATCACAAACTTCTCTTTGTTGTCTGGGGTTTTTTAATCCTTACAGCTGCTCTATCAGAAGCAAATAATTTTAACAAAGCACATCAATACAAAGCAGTACTGTCCTGACAATATATTTATTGCTTACTAGTAAATGACTGTTATTGCACCTTACCTAGTCTCTGTTCTCTTCTATTGATTAGATACTTTGATACCACATTCTCTTCAAATTTAATAAACACGTATCTGAGTTTTATAAAGACTTTCTAAAGTTTTGGTCATATGCACAGTTTTAAAACATTTATTTCCCTGGGAGAATACTCAAATGTCAAACAAACAAAATGCAAGTTTTAAATACAGTCATCAAAAAGAATGAAGTTGGGAGACCTGTCAAAAGCATGCAGCCCAGGTAACAACTCTATAATTGCTAAAAGTAAGAATCTGTTAACAAGGAACTATAAAACATTCATAGTATTAAAAGGAAAATAATTATGGTAATCAATAATGATAGAGAGAATGTCTTCTCATTTGCTTCTGACTTTCAGACAAGTACAAACTGCTAATTCTACTAATTAAACCTGTTTTAATAGACTTGACATTTATTAAGTGAAAGAAATACAACAATATAAACTTGTTTGTTTAAAGCAAAGACTAAGTAATACCAAATAAATTTGATTAGATGCACTAATTGCCTATATGCTATTAGAAATCTATACATTCAAATACTATTTTCACTTTTCTATATCAACATGAAAATACCATCCTTTGCTGCTCAGTCCCAAACTTCTGGATTTCAGAGAATTGTGATTATAAACTCCAATTTTTTGAGAGTTTTAAAGTCTAAGCAGATCCAAGAACATCTCTCTGGTGACCCAACCCAAGGGAATGGTATGAAGTTGTGTCAGGGGAGGTTTGGGTTACATATCAGATAGGAAAAGGCTCCTCACCCAGAGGGTATTTGGGCACTGGAAAAGGCTCCCCAGGGAAGTGATCACTGCAGCAAGCCTGACAGAGTTCAAGAAGCATTTGGATAATGTTCTCAGGCACATGGTGTGGCTCTTGGGGATGTCCTGTGCAGGGCCAAGAGCTGGAATTTGATGATCCTTTTGGGTCATTTCCAACTCAAGACATTCTATGATCTTTCAATGTAAAATTGCATATAAATCAAAGGAGAATAAATGCAAACTGTCTTCACAAAAATTTCCAGGAAAGATTTTTTTTTTCAGGGGACTATTCATAGATAACTTCCAGATTCTTGAATGAATTTTTAGAGCTGCATTTCAAAAGAAATTTAATTGCTTTGACGAGAGGTGAGCTCAGGTGAATAATAAAAAAAAAAGCAGGAAAAATTAATTAGGAAACTTATAGAATGGCTTGGATGGAAAGGAGCTTAAAGATCAGCTTGTTTCTACTTCACCCTGCCATGGACACCTCACCCAGACCAGGTTGCTCAGAGATCCATCCAGCCTGGCCTTGAACACTTCCAGGGATGAGGCATCAATAACTTTCCTGGGCAACCTGTTCCAGTGTCTCACCACCCTCAACAGTAAAGATTTTTTTCCTAATATCTAATCTAAAGCTACTCTCTTTAGGTGTGAAGCCATTCCACCTTGCCCTGTCACTACATGCTCTTGTCAATTGTCTCCACGTTTCTTGCAGGCTCCCTTCAGATGCTGGAAGGCCACAATTAGTTCACCCTAATAGTTCACCTTCTCCTTTCCAGGTGGAAAAAAACCAATTCTTTTTGCCTTTCCTCTTGGAAGAGGTGCTACATTCCTCTAATCATCTTGGCCCTCCTCTGCACGATTACAAGTCCATGTCCTTCCTGTGCTGGGACCCCAGAGCTGGATGCAGCACTGCAGGTGGGGTCTCATCAGAGCAGAGCAGAGGGGCACCACTAAGCTTGGTGTCATCAGCAAATCTGATGACAATGCAGTCAATCCATTATTATGGGTATTTTAGGGAAAATGGCTTTGGACTTACATTTCTTTCAGATACTGAAGAAGTAAGTGATTCAGAAATGCAACCAGCTGTATGTGTATATTCTTCAGATTTTGATACTTGCTAGTGTACCCTACCAAGCTAATGTTTTCCATGTCCCACAACTGGCATTATTGAACTAAATTTTTTAAAAGAAAGAAGTATTTTGGGTAAGCTTTCTGGGTAGTTTTAGATAATAACCACCCTATATGTCTCTTTGTGGCTATTAATACAATTATCCCATTCTACTTTCTTCCTTGCTTTTTATGTTGTCTCCTGTCTCTCATATTAAACTGAGCTCATTGACTGTTTTAAACACAAGCTGTCATGCCTTCACAGATTCCTCTAGTGTTCCACATGCCTGAGTCCTGACTTACAAAAACTAATGAATAATACAATATTACAAAGCACTTCATGCAGCATGTTTTTTCAATGCTGTCACTTACTAAAAGTTACAAATATGATTATTTATTTATATCCACACAGATGCACATTTGATTTTTGTTTGCTTTTCTATGAATAGAGGTTTATATATTCTTCTTTTTCTAATAGCCATTTAATAGTAAAGTGAGGGAATAAGTGCAATAACTTTAAAAGCTGTGTTAGACACATACCTGTTGAATTGTTTTCCCTATTTGTGTGTTTCATGTCTCATAATAGATCCTGAAATTTAATTCTGAGTGATGAATTCAAGCTATTACAACAAGAAACAAAACAGGCACACAGGGCTGATTTGAACATCTGGGTCTTTCAGGCCATCTGTGTGCAATTGTCTTCAGTGAGTCATTAATGTATATCATAAGCATAAAAGATTATTTTTTATTATTTTCTCACTTCATAGTTGCATTAAAAAAAAAAGATACCACACACACATTTTTCATACTACCAGTTTTTAGCTGTAAATACCCCCTTTCTCTCTCTCCTTATTTTGAGATTTAGTTGAGGAGACATTTTCCCAGTTTATACAGTGCTAGAGTGCTATTATCTGCTGATATTGGCTTCATGCAACCAGAGTAGCAATATCAGGTTCTTTTAAATGTGTATGTCACATGGCTCAGCAGTGGCACACTGCATGTCTTGACCAAAGTCAGGAACTCTGACAGCAATTGGGATTATCTGTATTTCACTATCACCCAGACAGCAAGTTTTCCCACAAAAATATTGTTCAATAAGTAAAAAGTCAGGCTTGTGTGATCCTGCATACCCAGTTTATAATCTTGAGCTGAACTAAATTTTTGACAAACATTTTAAGGATCAATGAACCAGATTTACAGGTCTAGATGTGACAATTTGATGTCAGCTTAGAGAGTCTGTATCTAGATCACTGATTTATACTTGGGGACTATTTCTTTTAGGACTTCAAAACAGGGGTTCATGTCACCACATTTTAGCCATCTGAGGTCTAGGTGTCTTATCGAGGCCAAAACTCTGAGCTCTCTTTAATGCACCTGAGACAGAAAGATGTAATTTATACATTTTTTTCCAGACCAGTTTCTCCCTGGAGGTCTTTTTCTCTGCTGACTAGAAAGGTATTTTTGAATCATATCCACTAAATGCTGAGATTATAAATCTAAAATGAATGGAGGTTAATTCCACCACTAGTAAGGAATGGCAAAATATTTTCTGTGAAAATGTTGGTAAATTTTATTACTTTGAATAATTGTCAAGCTTGTCTGTATATGACCTGTGTGTATTGTCTGATTGTCCTTGAAATGTGTGAAGAAGTACCTTCATTCTCATCTGTTCTTTTATTAAGACTCATTTCCACACTGCAGGTATTTAAATTCAGAGAACTTCATAGCATACTCAAAATTAGTGCATGATTAAGCATTTTCTTGAAACGAGAGCCAACATTTTTCTCTCATCAGATTGCAAAATGTTTAAACTCTGGCTGTCTTAATGAAACAAAAGCTGTGGGTATGGGAATACAGCAAATCCATTACTGAACGCAGCCCTCAATTTGTGCTGAGGATTGAATGCAATCTCTGTCATTACCACCGTAGCCACTTTCCTTGCCCTCCAAGCCGTGGCAGCTATTCTCATACTGTAGTCAAGTATGCAAAGCTGGTAGCAGCATTACAGAGGAGAGAAAGGTTACTGACTGCTTTGTGTTGTTAATTAAAAGGATTGCATTTTCTACATCTGTAATTATTCTCCCTTCTTTCACCTGCAGTATTTTGTATTGTTCTACATAGTACTAGCTTTAATGCTTTAGCTAGTACATGCCATAAAACTGAGGTCATAGTTGCTTTCATTTTTTGTATCTTCAAACTTTGCTTTGAAAGCACAAGAGCCTGAGCTGTCACTGTGATTAATTGGAAACCATACTCCTAAAAAGGTGGAAGGGAGGTCAGGTCATACGAAGCATAGGAAACTCAGAGTCAGACATTTTCTAACTTTCAAGTGCTTAATGTTTCAACCGTAAAAATGTTGTATCTTTACAAATATTGTGAACAAATGAAAGTAGAGTTGTACATGCTTCTGTGGCTCCCTAGCCAAGGAAATACTTTTAAAAAATAAAATACTGAAATTCTATAATTTAAGTTCTTAAACTGTCACCAAAGTCTCTAGATCTTTTAGATCCCTGAGCTAATGGATTAAACAACATCTCACAACTCCACACCATATCCAATGAATGATGTGATAAGGATTAATAACATACAACACATTCCTGAGGCATACATGTTACTTGAGCTTCCTACTACACGCAGAAAGGACCAGAATCAGGAATTACGGATTTTACTTTTAAAAAAAGCAGAAACCAACTTCCCTTCATTCACAAATTTTCCCTGTCAATCTTTTCCAGGCTGACGCTACCTAGCTGTGTTTCCTCTTAATTTCTCTCACCCTCTCTCTTCTTCCCACCTCAGCAATTCTAGACACTTCACAAAACCACAGAATGGTTTCATGTTGGAAGGGACTTTTAAAGTTCATCTACTCCAACCCCATGCTTCCGTGGGCAGGGGCATCTTCCACTAGACTGGGCTTCTCAAAGCCCCATCCAGCCTGAATCTGAACACATGCAACTTCAATTTGTTCATCCCAGGATTGTTTGGAAACACCATTTTACAATGCTGGACTGGCATTCACATTCCCAGATGGTGTTCTCTATCAAGCAGAGTTTTCTCATATCTTTCAAGTCCTTGTTTCTTTTCCCAAATTTCATATTGTACTTACTTGTCCCTCTCATCCCTTTTGCACAGTAAAGATTTTCAATATTGCCCTGTGGTTCCCACATTCGTTAGAGGTTCCTTATCCTATTTGTCTTCTATATCCTGGTCTCCTTATCCTAAGACAATGAAACAGATTCAGTCCTCCACAATATCAGCTCCCTGTAAATAATCCGTATGTTTCAAAGAGCCCCAGAAGCCCTGAACTGAATAGATCCCATTCTCTGGAATCATGAGTGAAATACATAACTCTTACAAGGTTACAATTGCTGAAGTGTAAAATGTCAATTTGCAGCATTTGCAGCACCCTCTGAAGAGTAGAGATTTTTCAAAGGCATTTGAATGAGCTAAATTTTGGTAGAATTCCCCAATAAATATTAAAAAAAGAAAGACAAAATGTGCTATTGTCACAAGGGCATTCTTTCTTTAATCTAAATTTCAAGTCTAAGCTTTAATACTTGTTCTATATTTACATATTGTGGAAAAGACCTTCATCCCCTTGCTAGGAGACACTTGGAGAAATATGAACTCTGTTACAAGAAAGATCAGTGTCACGCTCCAGAGAAAAAATGGGGGTCTTCACAACTTAATCTAGGGAAAATTTCTTCTTCATCCCATTTTGGCTCAGCTTTTTGATCATATATATGCAAATTAAATACAATTACCAGAAAAACAATACATTTTTTTTCTCAAGACTGGCCACACCAATATTCCCTCCTCATCAGTTTACTTCTAATCCTGATCAAAATCCTGCAATTCGGAGACTAGAAACATTTTGCAAAATTATATGTCAAATGATTTCATGATAGAAGAAGAAATTATATCTGCATATATTTACAAAAAACTTTAGGGCAAGAGATTAGAACATTTGTTGTGTGATCCAACAAAAGTGATCAAGATTTATTTCAATCCTGCTTCTAACTTTAGCAAAATGGGTTTTAGTATTAATATCAGATTGTAACACTTTGCACTGAATGTTTTTATCCAGCACTTTTTTATTTCTCTAAAACTACCTTTCCTTTCCTTTCCTTTCCTTTCCTTTCCTTTC
The DNA here is from genome assembly GCF_000738735.6 of Corvus cornix cornix. Lineage (NCBI taxonomy): Eukaryota > Metazoa > Chordata > Aves > Passeriformes > Corvidae > Corvus > Corvus cornix. Next base: position 98,499,333 of record NC_046333.1, on the reverse strand, counting down.
CTTTCCTTTCCTTTCCTTTCCTTTCCTTTCCTTTCCTATCACCTTGATTTTTAGTATTTACTTATCTTTTCCATTTAAATGCAAGCAC